>NC_090178.1:48716924-48829424 GCF_024679245.1 Pseudorasbora parva
CTTCAGCCCTTAGACGGCACTGCATCACATACAGGAATGATACTGTAATGGAAATCACAACATGGGCTCAGGAATACTTCCAGAAACATTATCTGTGAACACAATCCACCGTGCCATTTGCTGTTGCCGGCTAAAACTATAGATCAAAAAAGAAGCCATATCTAAACATGATTCAGAAGCGGAGGTGTTTTCTCTGGGCTACAGCTCTTTTAAAATGGACGGTGGCAAAGTGGAAAACTGTTCTGTGGTCAGACGAATCAAAATTTGAAGTTTGGAAAACTGAGAGGCCATGTCATCCGGACTAAAGAGGACAAGGACAACCCAAGTTGTTCTCAGCGCTCAGTTCAGAAGCTGCATCTCTGATGGTCTGGGGTTCATGAGTGTGTGTGGCATGGGCAGCTTACACATCTGGAAAGGCACCATCAATGCTGAAAGGTATATCCAAGTTCTAGAACAACATATGCTCCCATCCAGATGTCGTCTCTTTCAGGGAAGACCTTGCATTCTCCAACATGATAATGCCAGACCACATACTGCATCAATTACAACATCATGACTGCATAGAAGAAGGATCCGGCACTGAAATGGTGAGCCTAAAGTCCAGATCTTTCACCAGTAGAAAACATTTGGCGCATCATAAAGAGGAAGATGCGACAAAGAAGACCTAAGACTGTTCAGCAACTAGAAGCCTGTGTTAGACAAGAATGGGACAACATTCCTATTCCTAAACTTGAGCAACTTGCCTCCTCAGTTACAAGTTGTAACTTTCAGACGTTTGCAGACATTTATAAAAAGAAGAGGGGATTCCACATAGTGGTAAATATTGCCTTATCCCAACTTTTTTGAGATGTGTTGATACCATGAAATTTAAAATCAACATTTTCCCTTAAAATGATACATTTTCTCAGTTTAAACATTGGATATGTCACCTATGTTGTATTCTGAATAAAATATTGAAATTTGAAACTTCCACATCATCAGAGAGAGAGAGAGAGAGAGAGAGAGAGAGAGAGAGAGAGAGAGAGAGAGAGAGAGAGAGAGAGAGAGAGAGAGAGAGAGATTTTTTATTTATTTTTTATTTTTCAAAATAAAGTTTTATCATTTAATCTTGATAGAAATCAGTTTTTATACATTGCTGTGGATGGGCATCATGAACTTGCAAAGTATTACAAAGTATTATGGGTAGGATTAATGCAACATCCACACTAATAAGATCTAGTTTGAAAACCTTTTTTTTCTCTGATTTGGCCTTCCGTCCACACTGAGACGGCATTTTAAGTCAACAAAAATGTAGCTTTTTTAAAAAGCTCTCAAGCTGTCTTTGCGTCGTGGACTGTTAAGATGGAGGGATTTGAAAACGACGGCACATGTTTAGGCATGTGACACATATTCTACCAATAGATATGCATGGCTATACCATAGTTTATATTGTGCCAGTTATGTGCTATTCACGTTCACACAGCTGCTAAAATATGTTACTTTGCACACTTCATATCACAGTCCTACAAGGATGACAGAAAATGCACTTGCATTTGCTGTCCTGTGGCAAAACACGAGTGGAGTTGTGTTTTAGACCAGACATAATGGCTGACCAGAAGAACTGTGTGATTACTTTATGGCGTCTGTATCGTCTCAGTTTATGAATGCACAGTAAGTTGAATATTGCATTTACTGATGTTTCAGTGTGGATGAGAAACTTTTGGAAAGCGTTATTGTGGACGAAGAGCGTTTTCAAATGAAAACTCCGTCTTCAAGTCTATCTGGATTAATGTAAACGTTGACTAACTAGACTAAAGAGTAACGTCTGGTAAACAACAGTGAAAAAGTCACAAGATATTAATGAGAAAACCACAAATACAACGCCCTTCAGTCTCATTGTGATAGCCGATTTTTGCTGCATCATAAAGTAAATCAGGAATCTGGATTTGAGTGAAATAATTGTAAATAAATATATTTATTAAGCATTTATAACATGTAAGTTAAAATGGCTCATTATTTGGTAGGTATTGCATAAAAGTCACCTTTTTTTCCATGTGGTTATAACTGCTTATCAACTATTATAATTAATTTGTAAATGAGTTATTAATCATTAATTAACTCCTTTATAAACCCTTAATGAAGGAAACCTTAATGTAAAGTGTTGTAAATTATTACTTATTTCATCAAAACAGTGGAAACATTCGGTAAGACTTTACTTAAAGCATTTATGTATAATGTATTATAAAAGTATTTTTAATGCAATAATTATGCCTTCTAAAGCAACTTATAATGCATTGCATGATCTTATTAATGCTTGTATAATTATATTAATAATTAATAATAACTACAGTTATAATACACGTTTAGAGAATAAAATGCAACAAGGAATCTGTGAATATTGTAAAGCATTTTAACTTTGGTTACAATTATTTATGAAACAATATAATGCATTATACCATACATTATAAATACCTTTATAATGGATTATGCATGAATACTTTAAGTAAAGTGTTACCCAACATTCTTCAAAATATCTTTATTTTGTTTTGTTTTGTTTTTTGGTCCTCTGCATGAAAAAGCAGCACAATATAGGAAATATTCTGTTATTTTTGCCACATTATAAAAGTAAAATGAGTTTTGTTGTTGGTTCATAGTGATTTTAAATACCAAGCAAATTGGAAATGTTTCTGAAGAGATGATCTAGGAAGTGTTTACTGCCTATTAATGCAATACAGAGAAATAATGGTGATTTTGATTGTAATTTGATATTTAATCAAGCAATGCAGCTTCAAGCCTGTTTACTTTCTGATGTTCAACAGCATGAGATTCAAAACCGCTCAGGCTTTACAGTCATAAAAATAGACCCGACTGCTATCAAAATGGCAATGCAAACGTTCACAAAGGAAGTCTAAAAGCTCTGTGCTTATAATGAGGTTATGAACCTGTTTGTCAGAAATGAGCATAAAAGGAAATACAATCCTTTGCTTCTAAACACTTTCAATCATGCCAGTGAAAGTCCTGGCAGAGTTAAAGTGTGTAAGATCTCATGGATAAGCCATACTTAGACGTATAACAGAATTAAGGTGGTTAATTGAGTATAAGACGAATACATGATCAAATCTATTCACACAGTGGATTAAGAGATGACATTTGTGTGTAGCAGCTCCGTCATAACCTGCTCCATCTGTGTAATTATTTCTCATGATGTTCAATATTCCCAATAAATGTACTAATTACATACATGCATCACAATTATCCAGAATTCACACCAAAC
This sequence comes from Pseudorasbora parva, assembly GCF_024679245.1. Taxonomy (NCBI): domain Eukaryota; kingdom Metazoa; phylum Chordata; class Actinopteri; order Cypriniformes; family Gobionidae; genus Pseudorasbora; species Pseudorasbora parva. The sequence goes on from NC_090178.1 coordinate 48,720,178, forward strand.
CCATTAGATTAGAGCTTTACAATCCGAAAGAATACTCTATTGATTACGAGGCTTTTTGTGATTACACTTTTTTTTAATCATGATTACACATTTATAAAGCCATGGCATGGCAATTATAAATTATGAATTGTCTAAAATCACAAAGTACAGCTCAACCTTTCACAAATGAGTCTTGTTAGACACAAGCATCCAAATGTACAGTGTCAAGAAAAAGTATGTGAACCCTTTAAGGAATCTGAGAAACTGTGAATAACTGTAACAGAATAAGAGGGATCATACAAAATGCATGTCCTGAATATGGTATTTTACATAAAAGATGCATGGACATAAAAACAGCTGAATATATAAAATGACCCCGTTCAGAAGTTTAAGAACCCTTGATCCTTAATGTGTTTTTCCCTGATGATCCACGGCTGTGTGTGTGTGTGTGTGTGCGTGTGCGTGTGTGTGTGTGTGTGTGTGTGTGTGTGTGTACTCTATATAATGCTGGGTTAAAAACAACTCAAGTTGGGTTGAAAATGGACAAACCCAGAAAGTGGGTTGTTTGAATGGGTCCATTCACTGTGGGTTCAAACAACCCAATTTCTGGGTTTGTCCATTTTCAACCCAACTTGAGTTGTTTTTAACCCAGCCTTTTTTAATGTGTGTGTGTTTTGTGATGGTTGTTCTTGAGTGTCTTGTTTGTCATGAGCAGTTAAACTCATGATCTGTATCTGGCTGTAGCACTTTTAACATAGGTTAGCATACATCATTGAATCGTATTAGACCATTAGCATCGCGCTCAAAAAAATGACCAAAGACTTTCAAAACTTTTCCAATTTAAAACTTGACTCTTCTTTAGTTAAACTGGCCCTCATTTATCAATCTTGCGTAGAAACGGGTGTATATGTTGGCGTAAGATTATGCTTACACTCCTCTCACCGCCTGATTTATGAAACTGTGCGCACCTCTGCAATTCAGGTGTACGCAATACTTGCCCTTGATAAATCCCGCGGCTGAAAACGATCGTCATTAGAATAACACGCCCCTATATATTCAAGTCTCTGCCTCCCGCACGCCCTCATTTTACGCCATGGACAAACAGAAGACGGCAAAGAAGCGAAACTTCTCCGACGTGGAGATCGGGCGCGCTCAATCATCTCTTTAGTCCACTAGTCAGGGCACTGATTAGGACATAAGTCAATGGGCTCACTCCCTGATCAGTGCTCTGACTACTGAACTAGTGAGATGATTGAGATGCGCCCATCGAGACCATCACCAGGGAAGTGGAAAAAAACCCGAAATTGTTTTATTTGGGAGTTTAAAGAGTGGGATTAAAGGCACCTACAAAAACAAAATATGGACACAAATTACGAGTAGCTAATGTTAGTGTGGGGGTTGAGACGCGCACTCCAGCAGTTTAAATAGCTGTTTGGATGATAAATTACCATCACAATGCATTATTTTACACCTTGTTTTGAAACAATTAGCATTTAATTTCGTATCACGGCACATGTATTGGGGTGTACAATAGTGATGATGATGTGATGTGGAGTAAGATTCATTCACATTAATAATTACATGACAATTTGTAAGATTCTTCTTCTTATTAGTATGATTATTATTCTTAATGACGCTTGTTATTTAGAAGAAGATGCCGTTTTTATTGATTTTATTATTATTTAAAAGAAGAAGGCCATTTTTATTATTTTGTCAGTCTGAATTATTTTAGTCCCAGTCCGTGTGCAGCTGCTGGGCCAGACGGGCCTGAAACGTCAGATAAAGCGCACAGGCTCGCGACTGGAGGAATACATAAGCCTACAGATCAAACGCTTTGGTAAAGTCACACAAATTAAACATTGACGTTCATGTTACACAAAAATAAACACTGAATGTTGTTCTTGTGGTTTTTAACAGTGGGTCATACAGCATATCTTGCCAGTGCGTTTTGTGGTGTTAGGAATTGTTTTTCTGCGCATTTTCCCACTAACTCAAACGTGCGTACACCACCTCCTGAGCTGGCGTAGGATTTGAGCGTGCCATACGCCAACGTCCATATTGATAAATCTCAAAGTCACCGTGGGTTTGGGTGTACGCAAGGTGTACGCTGGAAATTTGGTGTACGCGCTTTTGATAAATGAGGGCCACTGTGTACTAGTAAATACTTTTTTTGGACAGATATAGCTAGGAACTATTTTCTCATTCATGTGTAATAAACACGGAACTTTGCGGCCGTCATGGTGCAGCGGCGCAATGATATTACGCAGCGCCTGAAAATAGGCAAAATTCGGTCAATATAACCAGCGTGACGATCTGCGATCTGACGAGTGCACCTTGCAACCATGGAGACGTTTGAGAGAGACGATTCAGAAGATATTTACTTTGGTGCAGATCCTGAACCGTATCTATTTGAACCGGAATAACAGTTAAACTGAAGACGAGCTTTTGAAATGTGAAAGAGAAAGTGTGGCTGAACAGACTCGGGCAGAAGGGACGAGGAGAGCAGATTCAAACTGGTGAGTCAGAGAAGAGTCAAAATTCAAAGAAAAAATGGTCCGACATAGATTCGGTCTTTCGATCTTTTGATTTTGACTAACGCAATATGTGAATGAATTATGCTAAGACGGTGCTGCTTATTATGAAGACGTGCTCTCCGCTCTGTCACTCAGTTAACATGCGTCGTATTATCTACATCACTCATAAATCACAAAAAAAATGATCTACTTCATCATTGAATGGATTGTTATTGCCACTTCCATAGACATCAGCGTGTTTTTTCTGCTACTGATGTGCATTTAAATGTCTGAAACCTAAAATAAAAATGATGTGGTGAAAACACTGACTAGTTGTGATATGTGACGAGCGCTGAGCACGTCTGTCTCTGGCTCAACGCCAACCAAAGCGTGAAAGCACGTCTGATGGCACCAAAATGAGGAACCGAAATATTCGAACATACGGCAGCACTCGCATGCATTGAACAAAGTTTACAAAGAGAGACTGTTTTGCCCATGTTTTTCTTTTATTATCGCTGTTGTAGTGAATCACTGAGGAGCCATCACGTGCATCCATCGACGAACATAAACAAAGCATTATTTTCAAGTTTACAACAAATATTTGCCTCATCAGATGTGAGATGAACCACATACGTCCACATCGGAGATATGTTGCTTTCGACAAGCACAGTCGTGGTTTCTGTTTGCGTCATCACAACATTTTGGCCATATTGTTTCGGTGGTAAAAGTCTTTACCGAAATTGTTCGGCGGAAAATTGTCCAAGAGTGCATTCTCGGTTTTCGGTCGAACATTTTCGGTGGCCGACTACTCGGTGCATCCTTAGTGTGTATTCACCTCCGTTTTTTGTCCATTTGTGCTTCATCCATGGAGAAACACCGGCTTTTACAGCAAACAAGATAGCAAGCTTCAAGCTATTAAACATATTTAAGCTTCGAAGAGGAAAAGGACAACCGTCTTCCAGTTCAAACCCACCATGAATCATGGGTAATTCGCTAACCGGGAAAAAGGTGGATATCGGTATAAAAATATAAACTTTTAATTTTCCGTTTGTCTTAGTATACGATGTAACTACAGAATATTTTTCAATAGGAAAAATATTATCTTTAAAAAAAATAAAGGTTTTGGTCATTTTTGTGAGTGATGCATATGATTCAATGATGGATGCTAAGCTATGCTAAAAGTGCTACCGCCATGTACGGAGATCGGCTGAATGGATTCAAAAACTCATCAGTTTAACTATATGGGTCTTGGAAAATGAGCCTATTTTCAAAAAAAGTGGAGTGTTCCTTTAAGAGCTGGGGGTGAAAACTTTTGAACAGGATGAAGATGCTCTGGGACCATTTAAGGGGATTTCTGCCTGGATTTGTCCTACCCAGATTAAAAAGCTTCCCATACCCACAAAACTGCAAACAGTTTGGCTGTTTCAACTAGAATAATTAAGTCTGTATCAAGTTGTATGCAAGATTTATTCAAATGAATCTGAAGGGAGGAATATTACCTTTTTTATGTAATTTCCGCCTACCCAAGTCTAAAGTCTCCCCATATACAGTGATATAAATGCAAAATGCAGGCTGCTAGAACTCACAGGGCCTGAGATATACACTTTCAGGCATGAATTTATAACCAAACAAAAAAACAACAACAAAAAAACCCCCACTAAAATTCTTTTAATATTTAGATTTTTGGGAATGTTTATTGTAGCTCAGACAACATATACTTACAGGTTTATCACTTTATCAGTGTTTTATGTAACTTTATAGATTTTGTGTAAAATGACATTGTCAACATTAACATTGAAATCAACATTGTGCATTTAGAGACCACGGTATGTGTGTGTGTATGGGAAGCATTTCAATTTGGGCAGGCCAAATCCAGGCGGAAATGGTTCCAGAGTAATTTAGAGTAAATAAGTTACTTTGTGTAATACACATCCCAAAGTATGATTAAAGTACTGTATATACTTCATGACATCCTTATCAGTTTCCTTGGAGTGTTTTTGTTTAAATTGCCCTTCAGAAGCAACAGAAGATATTACATGTTTCCCACAAGACAAATTACGTTTGTCAAATTTACCTTGACTTTCAAATTCAAAAAGTTTCCCCCCGACGGGTCCTAATGCATCGTGTTTCCTTCTGTGTGTAACCCCTCGTGTTCGAACCGCCCGCTTCAAGTGGGACTCGAGCCCGGGTCCACCGGCATGAGAGTCGGACACTCTAACATGGAGGCTAAAGGCGGCACCCTCTAGTGTCAGTCGCTAGAGCGTCTCTTCAGTGAGGTTCACTCGCACAGTGACTACTAGCTGGCCTCTATTACATGTGCATCCATAAATCAGTGAACGACACAGTCACGGGTTTATAAACTTTTGAATGGGGTCTTTTTTTTGTCTTGTGGACTTTATTTAAACATCTTTAATGTAAAATACATTATCCAGGAGAGTACTAAATAAAACATAACATGCATTTTGTATGATCTCTGTTGTTGTTTTTTATTATTCACATTTTCACAGATTCTGCAAGTGGTTCACATACTTTTTCTTGCCACTGTAAAAAACAAGCATCTGTGGCATCTTAACCTCCACTAACAATCCATGAAGCTGAGTTATTTGAGAACACGTTTGCTCATTCAGACAATCTGCAACATTTGTCCAATAGTCAGAATCCCACAGCGAGTTTGGCAGAGTCTCAATCTGACAGCAGGTATCCGATTAGCCGCATTGTCTCCTAATATCTGTCAGGCGCTTCAGTGAGATGGACTTTGTTTTTGTTTATACTCTGTTTGCCTGTCATTGGCTGACATAACCTGCTGCCATCTCTTTTAATATTAATTAAAGACGATATACTGTACAGGCAGAAAGTGTGGCTCTCCGCCAGTGTTTTGAAGTAAGACTCAATTAACCAGAATGACCCTACCCAATACAAACAAGGCAAATTAATTACATTACATCTATTCCACTGGAGCTTAGCGAGCTCAGAATGGCTCTTAAATACTTTAGGATGTAATCTCTCCGGCTTGATTTATACCTGCTTATTTGTCAGGCCGTGCAAATCATTAATGATACAAGAGCATGAAAAATTCACATCAAAGCAGACAGACTGTTGATGCTGTGGAGATTGATATTCGCAGCTATTACACTATTTTAAAGTTTGCTAATTTAGTTTTGGCATCTCTAACAACAGATATACATGCATCAAAGGTATAAAAAAAAAAAACGCTTTCATTTTCTCATAATATACAATTGCACATCACCACAGTGTTCAATGATTCTCAACAGACTCGACGAATGATCAGTCTCTCTAAACCCTTCTTTTCCATGACCTACTCTGCTCTGATTGGTCAGATGGCCCAGTCTGTTGTGATTGGTCCACTACTTACAGCGCGTGTTGGAAACAAACTCTCATTACCGTACCTGAACTCCTGCTCTGGAGGCTTCCTGAAGCTCACTGATTGTACTCACTGTAAAGAAAGTAATGTTGACACCGATTTTACCATATCAATCAGAGTGTGAGTCTGAATCGATGATGAAACATTGGAAGATCTCATTTTTTGACCGTAACCTTGAGCAGGATGTTTCTCAGTGATATGCTACTCATTTTGAAGGTTGTGGGCACACACATACAACATAGACGGGCATTATACAAATGCTTTATTTATGTATTGTTCCTGTGAACTGTAGCGATCAATAAGCTTCTTTTTCTGTAGCATTTCAGCATTCTGTAAAAATACACCTCGGATATCTTGTCAAATCTATTTGTCAATCTCAAAGCTCTTTCTCGTTTTAGGTTTGTTTTGTGTTTTTCGTGGAATTTAGAGCTGATTATGAAATACAAAACATCAAAATGTATTACTTCATGCAAATCACCCACTATGGTAAAAGTGATTTGATGTCGTTAAACAGTACTGTGAATGAATCGCACAAACATAAGTAGCTATTAATCAATAATCTACCCAATATGTTGTGTGAAAAGATATACAAGCTGTTGGCATACAACAGGACTGTGAACTCAAGTTAAATAATCAGATTACTTTTTCAACTAAGTAAAGTACCGCATTACATTTACAAACGATATCATTGGAATCACTTTTAGAAGTTTTTTTTTTTTTTTGGCTGATGAACAATAAAAATGTTGACAGCCAATCAGAAAGGTCCAATAATTTAATGTTAAATAAAACAAATATGTTTAGGTATTTAATCTCACTTTAATGACCAATGTACTTGCTTCTGACCTTCGATGATTCACTTAAACTATAAGAAGATGAAGAATATATATATATATATATTTTTTTTATTTTTTTGCTGCAGTGTTAAACTTTCTTCAGCAACCTACCCCAAAAGAACAAAGAAATGTGTTTGTTTTCTCGAGGTGGCAGGAACAAGAACAAAGTTTGTTCTGCGCAGGACATTCCATACTTCACAAGAAAAGCAGGTGCCGAACATGTCCGTTCCTCCACATTAACCCCACCAACTTAAAATGTCTGACCAATCACACAATAGTTCTCGGATGCCAACAAGAAAAAAGTTCTGCTCAGACGATGTGTCGAGAACAGGCAGCGAGGACTCCCAAACCATGATGACGTTTAGCTCTTTTGTTTTCTCTGTTTTTGGAGTTTGGTAAAAATGTACACTGTAAACAAAAATGTCTCAAATCGGGAAAAAAAATGAGTGACTGATCACATCTAAATTTGTCAGTTGGCCAAATTGAATTTCTGTGAATTGAAGCAATTTAATTCACAGAAATAAAAATTGGCCAACTGACCATTTTTGATGTGATCAGTCACTAGAAAATGTTCAATTGGAGACCTTTTTTCGGTGTAGGAGAGGCATATTTTTCCAGAGCCATTGTTGGTAACTGGACGATGAGAGATGACTCAACACAGCGTCAAGATAGATGACTATACACAAGAAAATTGAAACGTGGTGAATGACTTTGTACTCAATGTACAATGAAACCTGGAATTACACAACACTGTTTAAAAAAAATGTCTCCAATTGAACATTTTCTAGTGACTGATCACGTCTACATTTTTCAGTAGGCCGAATTGAAATTCTGTGAATTGATGCAATTTAATTCACAGAAATTCAATTCGGCCTACTGAAAAATGTAGATGTGATCAGTCAATTGGAGACCGGAATTTTTATTTTTATTTTTTAAAGTGAATGAGTTCCTTTTCCTGTGAAGCATACACACTTTTGGATTATTCAATGATGTTTTCAGATTCCATTTACAAAAAAAGTTTTACGTTTTTTAAAGTTTTTAAATGTTTTTCTTGTTATGGTTGGATGCTTTCAGGAGCCAGTGACTAATCCATGCCTTTCTGCAAGTAAAACTATATTTTAGTTATCTGTCTAATTTGACTCACTGTGTGACAGATGTAATTACGTGAAAATACAGTAGAGTTTGATTGGACCTTTGAAGTCAGCATCTAAGATACAGGACAGAAGCCTTTCCTCGCTTTTAACCGTTTATTCATATTTATTCGGCTATTGATGCACACTTGTATGGTGCTCATCAGAACAGACCGTAGTGTCTGTATACTGGGTTTTACTGTTAAACCCCCAGATGACAAGCCTAATCCAGACTTAAAGTAATACTAGAACAAATAGATTCAATTAATAGTAAAACTGAAATGATTATAGTACAACCTGAACTAACATATTAAAGTAATACCAGAGCTAATAGATTTAGCATGTTTGCAAACGACATGTAATTGTGATTGGCTAAATCCCGACGTGATTAGATAAAGAAACTCACACTGTATTCCAGTAATATCACTGGAGTCTGGGAATGTTATTAATAATTCAGTTTTTTCTAAATGTATTCAAATCTTCAATGGTCAGTGTATAATTGCAAATGATTAAGATGTTTAACAAGGGGGCTGAATGGATATGATTCAATAAATAAGATATCCGCCGCAGCCCGTAAATAAATGACAACTAGAAGACAAAATACAAGGGATGTACTTTGGTTCCTCTTTTCCGCTGTGACTGCAGACATGCCAGTGACATCTGCTGCTACAGAAAGTCTTTTAGCGATGCACTGCTCGTTGTGTGTCAGGTAAAAACACTTGAGTCACAGCTGATATGACTGAAGTGTTGCCAATACGAGAGAGAAGACATCTGTGTGTGACAGAAGCGCCACTGATCTTGAGAAGAATCGCACTGTGTTGACTTCGTGTGTCTTAGACAACAGCATCACAGACACTGAGTCCAAAGCAATCGTCACACAGCAGGACCAGAATTCAACCTAAATTATAGGGAATAACTGGCAACTGAACCAACCATAGCAAGCATTTCCAATTAGGGCATCAGCAAACTGTCCTGCACTTTTAAAATGGATCTTTAAAGTTGTTTTCAAGCCAAACCTCTATCACTGGCTCTCTTTCGCCGTCATCCTGCTAAATAGTTTCATTGTGATACCTGTTGAATAAAACACAGCTGTCAAACAAACACAATATGTTACACTCATTCATATAGACTTCACTGTCAGCCTCATTAAGAAGATGTTTGTGTAGAGCAACAGCACAGTCGAGCGGATCCCAATGACACTGAAGAAAACTAAAGTCGACAACACAACAACATGCATCCACCGCACTACAGCAAGGGAACAGTGCATTTCACAGAACAGTCCATTACCTGTCATACACTCCAGCAATGCAGTGCAAGCAATTTGATCTTGTCTGTATGTTTACGCAAAGCGCAGTTCTACCACATGTACATTTATTTACCTTTTCATACACACTGAAACATATAATGATGTATTGGCAGCACTTAAACGTAAGTTATATACATATGAACAACCTTACAGATGTACAAATTTGTATGTAGTCTATTTCTATTTGTGAATATTAAAATTATGTTTTGACCCTTCAGTTTTCACATCAATGACATTGTTTACAGTGGCATTCATTAAATGGAGTTTACTTATCTACTTAACGCTACACTGTGTGATATTTTCCCCCATCTAGCGGCGAAAAGGTATATCCAGTGAATAATAGTTTCTGTTCCTCTCATTTCTGATTTCGTTTTAACTCCTACGGTGGCCGATTTAGTCCAATATTAACATGGCAATCCCCCTCTGCCATCGAGTGTGTAAACGCGAAAGGCGAAGCTTGAATTTACGGGTATGTCCCTCTTTGGCTACTGTACTTTCAAGATGGAGGGGCAACATGGCGACCGGCATTCGAACCCCTCACCCGTATGTTTTCAATGGCATATTATAAACTTATGAGAATACTTTATTACTTGAAAGAAATAAAAAAAATATACAGTAATGAGCACATATATTTTTGAAAGAACTACCGTATTTTCCGGACTATAAGTCGCTCCGGAGTATAAGTCGCATCAGTCAAAAAATGCGTCATGACGCGGAAAAAAACATATATAAGTCGCACTGGACTATAAGTCGCATTAGGGCAGAGCTGGAGCCGCGCACATGCGAGCACGCGAGCACCCGCGCGCGCATGCGACCACCTGCTCGCTTGCACTCGCTCGTGCCCGCTTCACTGCATAACCCGAGCAGAAGAAAGAAAGTTTGAAGTGAGTGAGAAACTTGTAAGGGACTGGCGAAAAGCAGAGGTTACTTTAACTGTGATGAAGAAGAAAAAGAAATCTACTTGCGGACTGTAAGCAAGATGGCCAGAGCTGAAGGAACGAGTCCACAGACGCTTGAACTCTCTGCCGGGAGAGGCTCTGCCGCGCGAGACGAACGCTGTGAGACTCGTTCTCCGCTGCATATTTTACAACATGCTGTTTGTATTTTGCAGAATAAGATTTTCTTTATGGGGGCATTTTGTTTGTGTTCAGTCTTTCTAAGTTGTTGTCTATAAGTAAATATTAGGCTACAGGAGCAGCATAGAGCGCATTCTCGGGGCTATATGTTTATTCTTGTCAGTCAGTATGAATTAAATTTGACATATAAGTCGCACCTGACTATAAGTCGCAGGACCAGCCAAACTATGAAAAAAAGTGCGACTTATAGTCCGGAAAATACGGTAAGTGTTTTTAGCTACGAATAAACTAAAAAAGTTATACAGTGTAGCTTTAATGAGAAATAAAAACACTGTATGTGTTACATTTATGTTCTGTTTTCATTTAGTTTTCTTTAGCTGCGCCCCAGTTCACCTACTTATACTACGACCTAAAAGTATGTACTCGTTTTGTGAAGAAAAAGTACATACTTTTGAGTGTGCAGCAGAAGAGTATGCAAGATTGGGGACACACTACTTCGTCATCTTTAAAGGACTTTGTCGCTTAATTCTCCACATTCAGTGTAATCTCCTAACGTATCGGAGAGAAATGTAGTAGCACGTTGATCTGCCATGTGTGGGTCTTTAATCAGAGACTCTGTGTTTGCTCTGCTTTTAAATATAATTATTAAAATAAATATACATTTAAAAGTTAATGGCCAAGGATGTCATTAAAAAAGTAAATAATAATGCTGCTGCAGGTGAAATAATGTGGATAACACTGAATTAATATATTTTTGAATTGACCACTCAAACCCCTTTATCTAAACGTCTCTAGTTAACCGCTGAACTCGCACATCTGTCATGTTTGTAGATTTTTAACACTTTTTATCCGCGTTTGTAGTTTTAATCGAATACTCATCCAACTCGCAAAGGGTTGTGGGTAATATCAGCCATTAGAGCAGATCCGGCTGAACAGATTAGAGCACAGTTTAGCTCTAACCCCAATCAAACACACCCGAAACAGCTAATCAATGCCTTTATAGGCCCTATAACATTGATAGCTGTGTTTGTTTGGGGTTAGAGCTAAACTGTGCAGGACAGTGGCCCTCCAGGACCGAGATTGAGGACCCCTGCATTAGAGTGTGCGTTAGGGGTGCCACGAGATCTCGTGCCAAGATGTCTCAATGCCTCATATCTGACAGGATATGCCAAATTCTATGTTTAAATTACGCCTCCACTCTAGTTTTGCTTTTTATCAAAATAAAATAGTCATAAGAGTCGCTTTAATTCCACCAGCTAATCTTGAACAAGTCTTGCGCAGCAGTGATCACGTGACGAGAAGACGATTATGTGTTATGTGTGTGTGTGTGTTACGTGTTAGTGGACTAGACCGTGGCGGAGGATTCGTTGCGCAGCAGAAGCGGCAGACTTAGATATTTTTAAAATCCATGTTCAGCACCACCGCTGCCTATTCACAGAGTACACACGATTACAGCATAAGTGTTCAGCAAGCTTTGAAAACTTTCAAATCAGTCATTTGTGTCCCGTGCTGGCAAAATAAATAAGAATGCGCACAGGATCAATTCAAGCTGCAGGCAACAATTTTGAGGTTTTCACAAAAATGTGTTAATTAAATCAGACACACTGTTAGTTTAAATCTAGACTAAAATATATACCTTTACTATGGCATACACATAGAACATTATTATTAAAATAGTTGATATATAAATAGATGATTGTTAGGCTGCATAAACTAGGTCAGCCGGAACCGGGAACACATCCCATAACACCTGATGTACTCGTTACATCATATGAAGAATGACTTCTACACTAATGTTAGTCTCTCTGTTTATGCCAAGGTTTACTACAGTCAGCCGGATCCAGGCCGTATCCAGATCAGATTGTGAACCTGCGCCTGGACATGAACAACGCATCCCTGAAGTGTCTGCTGAGAGCGTGTCAATTCGTCTCCCCTCTGAAATGATCTCTTCGACACGGCATCCAAAATAAACCCTTCTCCGGCATGATGACTCCAATCCTTCGATTGTTCATATTTAATACTTTTTTAATCGACACATTATCCTCCATAAACCTGTCTCCAGCATGATGACTCTGATCTTTAGAATATTCTGATCTAATATGATTTCTGACCTGTAAGGTGGCCAGAATAATCATGGTCAGAGGAGAACTGGCACCCTGACTGAGTCTGGTTTCTCCAGAGGTTTATTTTTCTCTACTCTGGCCCTGATGGAGTTTTGGTTCCTTGAAACTGTTGTCTGGCTTGGCTTGCTCAGTTGGGGACACTAAAATAATAAATAAATATCCAAATACATTTAATTACTAAACTAAATTAACTATATCAACTGTACAGCCAGATCAAGTTCTGCTGCATTATTTTCCTGTTAACACTGTGAAGCTGCTAGTTTCTTAAATTTTGTTTAAAACTCACTATTTCTGAAGCACCTTAAATATTAATTCTTACCCCACTCTCCTGGGTTGTAACTGCTCAGCCCTGCAGTCAAGCTTGTGTAACAAGTATTGGTAAAGCTGGTGAACGACATTTCTGACAGCTCTGAGAGGGTTTGCTTAACCATCAGGTCCTCGGGCTCAAGACTGTGTAGCTGTGTTTAAAACAGACTGATAAAAGAAACCCTCAGGCTACAGAACTGTTCTCACTCAGTGCACCAAACAGACCTCCAAACCACAGCCCCCTCTTCTCCATCTCCAAGACAGACTAATTCAAGCCTGTGAACATGCATTGCATTGCAACATGCGGATGCAAGCCGACCAGATTTAACCATTTGATCCATAGATTCAGCCATCAACATTTAAAGTGACTCCTGTGCTGTATATCAGAATGCAAATGTAAATCAAGCGAAGTTCCTCTTGTAGTGATTGCCCATGTTCAGGCTCGCCTGTGCGCTGATTGAAAGAACAGGCGCATAAATGACCTTTTTCCTCTCGCTCCATGATTTGTGAGATCTCTGGCTGTGATAATTTCAGTCACTGGGTCGCTCTTTTCACCTCTTATTCAAACTGTGATCAATGTAGAGTATATAAGCAGAACGCACTATTTTGCAGATCACAAGCTATATAACATTAATGTGCTACAATTATATGTTAAAAAACATCAATTGCCGTAAATGAATAATTGCCTTCTTAATCATTGTATTAGTAATGGATTTTTATATGTGAAAGTGGTACATTTGATGTACGTTTACATGACCATGCTCCATACCAAAATCAGAAAGGTTTTTCCTTAATGATCTGCTAAAAATGTCTAAAATGCTGTATTCTGCTGCCAGGCCAGTAGTTAGCGATGTCACGGTGTCAAGAAACACTACATGCCTATAAAGTGAACACATAATATGCATGACTAGACTGGGTAAACCCCAGAGGTGTCAAGTAACGAAGTACAAATACTTCGTTACCTTACTTAAGTAGATATTTTGGGTATCTATACTTTACTGGAGTAATTATTTTTCTGCCTACTTTTTACTTCTACTCCTTACATTTTCACGCAATTATCTGTACTTTCTACTCCTTACTTTTTAAAAATAGCCTCGTTACTCCTCTTTTATTTCATCTTAAAAAAACTATGCAAATAAATCGCGTCATCGGGATAGTGTGAATTTGATTGTGGTTGGATGAGAAGTGTAAACATATACCATTCCAACACCCTATTGGTTACTACGCGATCCATCGAGCCTGCACATGACTCAAAGCACAAATCACACACGGTGTTGACAGATTGGGCGGGTTCCAGCGCACGAGCACGCACTTTCAGTCAATCAGCAGCAGACGCGCTCATTCATGACAGCCAGGTTTTTAGCGCGATAACTCGTCGTAGATGTATTCAAGTGATCGCTATGCTAAAGTGGCATACATACAGTATATATATAAAAGCCGTTTCTACAGAAAACGTGGATTACACCTGTGACTCGAAGACTCTTCATAAATATAATCATGATTCCTGCCCATCATAATATACACACTCAGGACATCTGCAACTAGCAACCCCAACAGCTGCTGAAAGAGGTTTGAATCAATGATGAATCAGTTTTGACTGGGCTAAGTGCATGTTCTATAAACTTCACAAGTGTAGGCTACTGTAGTTTTGTCAGAGCAAAGCTAAGCGCATTGTTGTTATTTTTTTGTCGGGGGATTATTGTACAGTATCAATGAATTACGCATTTTGGCAGTGGCATGGGCGTAGATTACGGGGGGGGGGGGGTGGGGGGGTCGACCCGTTCCGAGCGGGATTCGAACCAGCGTTACCCTGCGCGGCGACGGCCAAATTAACAGGGATGCTAAAGACAGCTTTCTCTAATCTCGGTTGACAGAGCGCTTTTTGAGGTCACGGGCAAGTGTATTTACATAGAAACCAATGTGAATACATTAAGATTTAAAATCAGAGACAAAAAATAATCTATGCATGACCTGCTGTCATTTTATTCGCATCTAAATATGAGGAGGGAGCTCTCACAGAAAGTCCAAAAGCGGATTCGTAGAAGTAATACCCTGTCACGCTGGAGCTGCAGCTGAAGGAAAACAATCGTTATGATGATGAAACGTGACGACAACAATCAGACGATTGCGACAATATATGCTTTATGTGTGTTTTTCAAGCCATCTCAATGTAGGCTATTTATTGACAATAAAGTAGCCTATCATATGAATAATGCAGTTTTTTAATGTTTAGTATCTTCTGCTCACCAAGGCTGCATTTATTTAATCAAAAATAGTTAAAACAGTAATATTGTGAAATGTTATTACAAATTAAAACAGCTTTTTTTCCTATGTGATGAAAGCTGAATTTATCATTACTCCAGTCTTCAGAGTCACATGATCCTTCACTAATCATTCTCAGATGATGATTTTATAATCAACAAACATTTATGATTATTATCAGTGTTGAAAACAGTTGTGCTGCTTTAAAATGTTGTGTAAACCATGATATATTTTATTTTTCAGGATTCTTTGATGAATAGAAGGATCATGTGACACTGAAGACGTAATGATGATAAATTCAGCTTTGATCACAGGAATAAATTGCATTTTACTATATATTCACAGAGGAGGAAAGTGGGCTGGTTTTGTTGAGCTTTGAGCCCTGCACAATCCTATGACACACTCCTGCAGTCATTAAAATAGTTCAGCTTTGTTTGTAATGTCCAAGTAGTTATATTTCGTTTAGTTTCTTTATTAAAGTTAATTTAGAAAAATGTTTGGATGATTTGTTTGTTTGTTAATTTTTTTTAAAGTGACAACCAAGCAGTCAGCGGCCGACAGTGGGTATGAGGTTAGGGGTTTAAAAAAAGTCAGGGCCCCGTAGGGCTCTAAAGCGTCGACCCAATCTGGCAACACTGATCACACATGTAGCCTACATTTACATTCTGATAAAGGTTATTGATAACATTACTTATAGGCAACTAGTCATCATATCTTCCGCTTCAGGAAACACATGTTAATGCTCAGCATTACACATAATGGTATATTTCTATTGTACTAAAATGCATTCATTTTCAATGGGTATATATGTGGCTGAAACAGGTAGCCAGTGTATCCCAAATTTTTCAACATTAACATTTTAATATAACATTATAGTCATTATGGCCTTAAGAAAAATGTTTTTTGAGGAGGTGGGGTTGTGCACTATAAGGCCCCTGTGGTGTGGCCTAAGCTTTTGTCTTTAATGGCATTTTTTTCCTTACATTACTTTTACTTTTATACTTTAAGTAGTTTTGAAAACCAGTACTTTTACACTTTTACTTAAGTAAAAAGCTTGAGTTGATACTTCAACTTCTACAGAAGTATTTTTAAACCCTAGTATCTATACTTCCACTTGAGTAATGAATGCGAGTACTTTTGACACCTCTGGTAAACCCAGCCTGATCTGCCGGCGATTTGGTTACGCCCTGCAACTCTGTCTGAAAACCCGTTGATCACGCCTCTTGTGGTCTGATTGGTTGAAGGACTATCCAATTGCGTACAGAGTCATTTGAATAAAGCTCGTTGATCACGCCTCTTCTGCAGTAGAAAATACAGAGCGGACTCCCCAGACCAATGACCAATTTTAAGTTGAGCTTGGTCTGGTGATAGTTTGGTGGCTGGTGTGAGAGACTAATCGATAATATAATATCATATTAATAAAATCAGGATGAATAAATGACTGTTGCTAAATGACTTTAAACTAATTTTAAAATATTTTATATGATGGAGAAAGCTCTCTCTGATGTTGCTGTTAGTCACTTGACAATATAGTGTCTCTGAGACGTGGTAAAAACATGGTACTCACGGTAAGTCTTCTTTTCTTTGGTTATGATCATTTTAATATTTTTAAATCTCTTTACATTGTATTCTTTTTCTTATGCATTTGTATTTCTATTTTAATTTCTTTCTATGTAAAGCAATTTGAATTGCCATTGTGTATGAAATGTGCTATATAAATAAAATTGCCTTGCCTAAGTCAAGAAAGCAAGAGAGTCAAACAATAAGACTAACTGTGTGGAGCTGTATAACAATGATCAGTTTTCTGTTGATAAATGTATCCAAACAGTTGCTCAACTGTCTAATAAGTCTTTTAAAATACATACAATATTAAAGCGTATTTGGTGTTTCCATGGTTTGGTGCTGATTTGATGTCATTGACAGGAGACACAAGGACACGGTCCGGGTCTTGGCTAAAATGTAAATGTTTAGGGATAATGTAAGTACACAGGTCAATAAAATATATAACACTCTACTAGTGGTTATTGGATATTTTAATTAAAAAATCTTATATATTGTACCTTTAAGATTTTTTAGATGAAATCCGAGAGCTTTCTGTCCAGCAGAGCAGCCTAAAAATGTTACTTAAAATGTTTTTGTCATCTTCACAACAAACGTAGGCGTGTGTATTGGAGCACAGCAGAGCAGCATCAATAATATCAAATATTGACAGACAACTTGGCTATTTCTAATTAATGGAGGTGACTTGTGTTCCTCAGTGTCTATGGTGGCACTGAAGAAGCAAACAAATCTGACAAAACATCCAC
Organism: Pseudorasbora parva; assembly: GCF_024679245.1. Taxonomy (NCBI): domain Eukaryota; kingdom Metazoa; phylum Chordata; class Actinopteri; order Cypriniformes; family Gobionidae; genus Pseudorasbora; species Pseudorasbora parva. The sequence continues at coordinate 48,737,394 of NC_090178.1, forward strand.
ATTACCAGCATTTAGAAACAAAACATTTGTAAAACTTCATTTGCAGTCACTCAAGTGTTCCAGACCTCTAGCACTCTGTTTATTCTTTGGCGACACAGCTTTGCATACCAATAAAGCTCTTTAATGTGAACTGAAACCCAGTTCTTTTTTTAATTTTATTTTGCTAGGTAGAAAATTGTTTATTATGTAATTATATTAACTAGGAATAAATTTGACAGTAGTGTTTCCAGAGGTATACATATAGAGCTAATAGAGCTAATGTTGGATAATAGTCTTGTTTTCCATGCAAATTTATTGGGACAACAAATTTGCTACGTGTTAGTGCTAACAAAATTAACAAAGTGGATATGTCATTTCTTTTCCAGAATCGTGTCAGTCAACTGAAGGTTTCTTTAAGAAGAAAATGATTTGCTGCAACAAAGTGACTAGAAGTCATTCATTTTCAAAGAAAGCGTGTGATTCGAGGTGACATGAGGCCAGCGACTGTACATCTTAAAGGAATAGGTCACCTAGAATTGCTGTCATCTTTCACTCCCTCTTATGTAGCCCATATCTTGCTTTTGTAGTACACAACGAGATATTTTTTTAATAATTACTTGTTTCCCCCAATGCAGTTACAGTGAATGGAGCATGAAAATAATGTAAAAGCTCCATAAGAGTAATACATATGTCTTGTGCACAATTTCATGTCTCCTGAAGCCATATGATATCTTGGTGTGATGAACTTGCCAATATGTCTGCTATTTCCTGATAATGTCCCATCCCTGTGAGCTGTTCATCACGGCGACATGATCGAGTTGAACTGAGATTGTCTGGAATGTGTTTCCCAAAATCATCACTATGGTGTATCACTGAACTGATGTTGGTGATGACAGAACTTGCAACCATAGTTGGCTAACAATGCTTTTGGGAAAAGCTGGATCAACGTTTTATATGCGCCTGAATGATTTGCCTGTGAATCAGCTGACCAATCACAACAAACTGGGTCATTTGACCAATCAGACCCGAGCTTTTTGAAATATCAGGCTTTAAAGAGATACAATGGCATGGTTACGATAGCATTGTTGTCACTTCTGGTTATATGGCAATTTAATATATGTGCATATATAAAAATATGCAATATATGCCCATATAAAATAAAAAGATTTATGGAACTTATTATAAATTGTAACAATTCTATATATTGACATAATGCAGTACATCCAGACAGTATTCACAGCTCTTCATTTTTTTTCCCTTCACATTTTATGTTACAGCCTTATTCCAAAATGGATTAAATTAATGTTGTCCTCAGTTCTACAAACAATACCTCATAATTACAACGTGAAATAAGTTTGTTTGAAATTTGCGAATGTATTAAAAATAAAAAACTCAGTCTTTGCCATGACACTTTAAAATAGCTCAGATGCTCCTGCTTCCACCGATCATCCTTGAGATGTTTCTACAGCTTGATTAGAGTCCACCTGTGGTAAAGTCAGTTCATTGAACATGATTAGGAAAGGCACACACCTGTCTATATAAGGTCCCACAGTTAACAGTGCATGTCAGAGCATAAAACCAGCCATGAAGTCCAAGGAATTGTCTGTAGACCTCTGAGACAGGACTCTATCGAGGCACAGATCTAAAGGAAGGGTTCAGAAACATTTCTGCATCATTGAAGGTCATTGAAGGGAAGAAGTTTGGAACCACTAGGACTCTTCCTAGAGCTGGCCACCCAGCCAAACAGAAGGGACATGACCAAAAACCTGATGGCCACTCTGACAGAGCTCCAGCGGTTCTCTGTAGAGAGGAGAACCTTCCAGAATAACCATCTCTGCAGCTCTACACCAATCAGGTCTGTATGTTAGAGTGGCCAGACGGAGGACACTCCTCTTTGAAAAGCCACCTGAAATTTGCCAAAAGGAACCTGAAGGACTCTGTGGAACCTGAAGAACCTGTGCCGGCGTGTTATATTTTGTCTGCAATAACAGTGTGGGCTTTTACAAAGATCTGTTTGGCCAATAACATTTAAAATATCGTTATACAATAATATGAAGAGACTACAGATCAACGTGCTTCTGCATCTTGTGGAGGCAACCTCTGCTTTGCGTTGGGCGGTTTTTTGCTTCCACATCAGGCATTAAAATATATTGTCTCTTTTCATTGACATGTATTAATGAAAATATATATAATTTATATATATTATGTGTTTTATTTATGCATAATTTGGTTCATAGAAAAATTTTGTTCATTTTGTAGATTCGAATTATGAATTAAAAACAGTAGAGCTTGGTATCATGTTACTTCAGCTGGTATAGTGCCGTGAGATATGTTTCTGGTATTGAGAACCCTAATTGTTGCCCTCTTCAGTGGTTTGTAGTATGTATGTATGTATGTATGTATGTATGTATGTATGTATATATTTATTTATTTATTTTTATTCATTAATGGTTTTTGGTTATTTAATTACGTAGTTACAGCATTGATCAGCAGTGGCTAACGGCTCATGATAATCAGTAAATCCTGAGCTCTAATCTGTGGATGTAAAAAAATACTTAGAGTAATATTCCTTGCAAATATGATGCACTGAGAACAGTCTCAGTCAAATGGATGCACTAGTTTCCATACATCTGCTTCTGAAGTGAACAAAACTATGCATCCCTCTTAGCAAGTATTGGGAGTGTACTCAAACTTTGCCGAAATCAAGTGAAGTTTTTCCAATCCCTTCTCTGTTCTATGTCAGTGTTTCACGCACTGAAGCTTGAGGCACAATTATGCAGCTGTTTCGTGCAACTGCTTAGAAGGAACTGACGCTACAGCGAGAGACAGAGGATTCAAATGAAGCCTCCCACAGGAGCTCAGCAAAGTCTTTGTTTCCCCCAGTAAAAGCTGTTCCCATTGCTCTCGCTGTCAGAGCCGACAGAAGCGCACTCTGAATTTTTGTGAGTTTGGTGGTTGAATCCCCCGGGGGAGTGTCATTAGGAAATCTCTCTAACTCTCTCCGGCACTAATTAGCATGTGGCTCAATGTGGCATCGGGAACCCTCTGTTTCAACCTGGACTCGCGGGCCTCTAGTTTCACAGAACCATGCAGATGTTTGCAGCCCTCTCTTGATTTACTGAGCAATACTGTGGTAAACAAAAACAGCATTCATCATTATTGACACTAGGAGTTGTGGCAAAAAACTATTAGTGTGTTGAAATCATTAGAGCTCTCTGGCACTTACTGGTTGTCTAGTACATTTGGCATTACATAAAATGTGGCTTCAACCTGACAGCCTCTCAGGGTGTGATTACACTTGGCATGTTTGGTTTGATTAAAATAAACTCTTGTGCGATTGACCTGTTAGTGCAGTTCATGTGAATACATGTGAACACTGCCATCCCAACCCTGGTGCGCACCAAACAAGGGGACAGGGGAAATTTCCTTTTTTTGGTCCAGACCAAAAGATCCACATACAAGTTTAAAACACACACACCTCGGGTTAGATTTTTGGGTTTGACGCGTCACATTAAAAACTGACTGACCAATGAGATTGTTTATTGTTCTTTTATACATGTGCCTGGAGCTGCTGAAATTACAGTAAAACACGACTTGGTGGCGCTCAAGCACAAAACGGTCTTGCCAAGCACACTATGATACCTAAGAAAAAGAAGACGACTAAGAGGAAGTAAGTAGAAGAAGAAGAAGAAGAAGAAGAAGAAGAAGCAACAAAGCAAGATGAATGCTGAGTTGCTGGTCTCTTAGGTGTCTGAACACAAATAACTATAGGACAAACAACACATCGACTACACACATTTCCATGAGGGAGTTATTATTAGAGCCTGATATGTTTTTTTTTTTTTGTTTGTTTGTTTTTTTTTTGGGGGGGGGGGGGGATCAGATGCCGATATCAGGGCGTACATATTTTTTGATATCGATATATCCGTCTCATGCATGATACCCAGAAATGTTTAATATTCCGATCTAATATGATTTCTGACCTGTAAGGTTGCCAGAATAATAATCTTACATGGTGTGTTAATAGGCCAGAGGAGAACTGGCACCCCGACTGAGTCTGGTTCCTCCCAAGGTTTATTTTTCTCCATCATGCCCTGATGGAGTTTTGGTTCCTTGCCACTGTCGCCTTTGGCTTGGCTTGCTCAGTTGGGGACACAAAAACTTTGATCTAAGTTATTCAAGGTCTTAATTAATTGTATAAACTAGAATACTCATCTGCCAACATTGTCACTATATGATACATTTAAATGAGCTGAAAACATCACTGTTTTCTCCAGAATGGCTGTACAGCCCAATCAAATTAATATTGTCCTGTTTAACACTGTGAATCTGCTTTGAAACAATTGTCATTGTAAAAGTGCTATACAGGTCCTTCTCCAAAAATTAGCATATTGTGATAAAGTTCATTATTTTCCATAATGTAATGATAAAAATTAAACTTTCATATATTTTAGATTCATTGCACACCAACTGAAATATGTCAGGTCTTTTATTGTTTTAATACTGATGATTTTGGCATACAGCTCATGAAAACCCAAAATTCCTATATAAAAAAAAATAGCATATCATGAAACGAGCTATTAACCTAATCATCTGAATCAACTAATTAACTCTGAACACCTGCAAAAGATTCCTGAGGCTTTTAAAAACTCCCAGCCTGGTTCATTACTCAAAACCACAATCATGGGTAAGACTGCCGACCTGACTGCTGTCCAGAAGGCCATCATTGACACCCTCAAGCGAGAGGGTAAGACACAGAAAGACATTTCTGAACGAATAGGCTGTTCCCAGAGTGCTGTATCAAGGCACCTCAGTGGGAAGTCTGTGGGAAGGAAAAAGTGTGGCAAAAAATGCTGCACAACGAGAAGAGGTGAGCGGACCCTGAGGAAGATTGTGGAGAAGGACCGATTCCAGACCTTGAGGGACCTGCGGAGGCAGTGGACTGAGTCTGGAGGAGAAACATCCAGAGCTACAGGTGCCACATCACCCAGGTCAAGCCACTTTTGAACCAATCTTTTGAAACAGCGGCAGAAGCGCCTGACCTGGGCTACAGAGAAGCAGCACTGGACTGGTGCTCAGGGGTCCAAAGTACTTTTTTCGGATGGAAGCAAATTTTGCATGTCATTCGGAAATCAAGGTGCCAGAGTCTGGAGGAAGACTGGGGAGAAGGAAATGCCAAAATGCCTGAAGTCCAGTGTCAAGTCCCCACAGTCAGTGATGGTCTGGGGTGCCATGTCAGCTGCTGGTGTTGGTCCACTGTGTTTTATCAAGGGCAGGGTCAATGCAGCTAGCTATCAGGAGATTTTGGAGCACTTCATGCTTCCATCTGCTGAAAAGCTTTATGGAGATGAAGATTTGGTTTTTCAGCACGACCTGGCACCTGCTCACAGTGCCAAAACCACTGGTAAATGGTTTACTGACCATGGTATTACTGTGCTCAATTGGCCTGCCAGCTCTCCTGACCTGAACTCCATAGAGAATCTGTGGGATATTGTGAAGAGAAAGTTGAGAGACGCAAGACCCAACACTCTGGATGAGCTTAAGGCCGCTATCGAAGCATCCTGGGCCTCCAGAACACCTCAGCAGTGCCACAGGCTGATCGCCTCCATGCCACGCCGCATTGAAGCAGTCATTTCTGCAAAAGGATTCCCCACCGAGATTTGAGTGCATAACTGAACATAATTATTTGAAGGTTGACTTTTTTTTTTTGTATAAAAAACTTTTATTTTATTGGTCGGATGAAATATGCTAGTTTTCATGAGCTGTATGCCAAAATCATCAGTATTAAAACAATAAAAGACCTGAAATATTTCAGTTGGTGTGCAAAGAATCTAAAATATATGAAAGTTTAATTTTTATCATTACATTATGGAAAATAATGAACTTTATCACAATATGCTATTTTTTTTAGAAGGACCTGTATAAACAAAGTTGATTGATTGATTGATGGCTTATTTTCTTTATGTGTATATTATTACAGTACTTTACCATTGATGTGCCCACATTTTTGACTGGTACTGTGTATAAGAGTATATGCATACATTGCACATAAATACTAAAGAACAAACATATACATTAAATAAACAGTTATTTTGTTTTTCATGTAGGTCTAAACTAGATTTTCAGGTACAGAAATAGTAAGCAAATGTCAAATATCACTTCATAATGTTCTAGGGCTGTCCTCGACTAAAGATTTAGACAATCGAATCAGAATTGTCGAATCTCTCTATGGTCGACTGATAGTCGAATCATCTGTGTGTGTGTGAATGGGTTGGGAGGGGCACGACACTGTCAGCAGGAGGGTAAAAATATTTTTATTTTCCTTTACACACTGCACACAGAAACAACTTTTAATAAAGCAACCAAAACTGCCTGCCAACTGACAGACGAACTGACAATGGCTTTCTTATTTAGGTTTAAATAAAAGGTAATGTGGTGGATAAACATTGAAAAACATTCTCATAACATGTTAAAGCCGCAATCGAAATACAGAACATCATACAAATATATAAAATAACATTTTGATAAATAAACCCAAAAAAATACCTGCCTAGAGAGGAAAAGAACACTTTGAGTGCGTTTACATGCACGTTCGCCGATTGTGAAGACGTACGCGAAGCTCAGCCCCACGCGCCTCAGGATCTCACTCACACCTCAGGATCTCACTCACACCGCCACCTGATGCGCACATTATACACGCGAGCTCAATTTTGAACTGACTGACAGATTAGCTGCACGAAAGCGCTCTCGATGCGGCAGGATTTTAAACAACTTCCTGAGCGGCCACGGAGTCGCGGATAGGTGCTGAATGCTGTGTGTGTACACTCATTGAACGTGTTCTTATTTTAAAGGCGCGGTGCGAAGCTCTGCACCCTTAAAGGGGTCGCACACCGATGCTCAGCTCAGCGCCGCGACACGTCTTTAAAATATTGAGCACCCCCATATTGCCAAAAATGGTATGGTCCTCGTTTCATGGTCCTCGTGAGATCGGTGGTCGAATCAGGCTCCGCATATCGATGCATCGAATCTTCGACTATTTGGGGTCACCCCTATTATGTTCACTATATAAATATAGATTAACCTTTATTAAAGTTATTCAATCAATAGGGCAGTGAGTGTTGTCTTTTATGAGAAAATGCCTCACTGCCATTGATGAGATTTTATTAAGGGGCACTATTACACATCTCCTGAAAGAGTACCAAATCTGATTAAAACACAGGCGAAGAAGAACGATCAATTGAAGAAGAACAATTCATATGTAAAATAACGCAATCATCAACATTATACAGCATATTAATCACAAATTTCATACGGATTACATAAACAGAGAATATTATTTTTTATATAAATTGCTTTGTTTACATTCCCGGATTTATAAGGAGAGATCTGTCATGTCTGTGTGGCAAGTATTCACTGAGTTACAGTTCATTTTCTGACGCATTTCAGGGTGGACTTAATGGAGAGACAGATGGGAGAACACACATCCTGTTTGTTTTCTTTATTTAATGAAAAGCACAACATTTAGTTTTTATTTTGAGTGTACATAAATAAAAGGAGACACTTTAAGCTTTGTAAAGAAATATTGTTCATATCTGTGAGAAAGTTGTTTTACATTGTCACGAGGAAAAGTCAAGCAAAACGCGCCGTGCGTTCTTTTTGTCATAATTTTGTGTGAATACTCACTTCTTCTTCATCGCTGTGAGACTCGTGGGCGCGCGCTCATATCGGTGCCATATACACCGATGCCGATATATCTGTGAGAGGCTCATATCGGCAAATAAAATCGGCAGACTGATAAATCGGTTGGGTTCTAGTTATTAAGTAGAGGAATTGCAGATCAAACTGGATTCGATGAGTTTCCATCCTATTTGAGCTGCAATCAAATCAAAAGCGCCATCTACTGTCAGGGAGTGAATTTGCATGTTCACCTGGCACATCGCCAGTGAAAATGACTTGGGTATGAACACAAAGATGTGTCTAAAAATGTCTCCCGATAATCATCCTGTTGTTAGGCTAATAAATGTTTGGTCAAATTACAATCAATTTAGCAAATGTTTACTATTTTCTGTTTATTTTGATTAATAAAAGAATACATTTTTGGTCAATATACAAATATATGGTTATTCAAATATGGTAATATAGAAATATATTTAATAATATAGAAACAAAATAATTTAAAAAGTAATGATTCTAAAAGCAGTGAAAAAGTTCCAATAATTCTTTAATATAGAGTTACAGTAGTAACAATAAATTATATTCTATTATATGATATGATATATGATTAATATCTACAACATATTATTAATATTATTATAAAATTAGTTCAAATTAGCACAGAATCAACTTTTGCTACCCGCAATCATGTCAAACCAGACAAATGTCCCCTGTGCATTAAACCAGATACATGTTTTTTCAGGTAGTGTAGTCAAAATCTAGTATGCCATTTGGGTTGCCATTGTAAAGACTTAAGCATCAGCACAATGCCAAGAGATGTAAGAAAATCACTGTCATTGTGGGAAGAGAGAACGAAAAACTGGGCATTTGGCATCTGTGCGAATCCATCCTGTCCATCTCACAGCACCGCTGAACTAATACGCTGAAAAGGAAAGTCGTTTCAAAGGCGGATCAAGTTATTTTGATGAAAGATTGCAAAGACAGACAAAAAATGTGTATTAAGAAAGTCAATCTAGATCAACCTTGATCACTTTAACATTGGGACTGATATTCATAGTATACATTTAAAATTTGTATGATTTCAGTGTAGCATTTTTAGATCAACATTCTTTATCAAGCCAAATAAAACAGAGTCATTGCCAAAATCTCTCAGTTGTAGTGAACTGAGGGCAAAGTATAGCTTTATCATTTATTTCCAAGCTGTCTTTTCCATATCCACAAAACCTTTCCACACATTCTTATAATCACACTATTGTTTTGAGTGGGAATGTTGTGGGTCTTCATCTTATGATAACCGCACACATTGCAAATAAATTCAGTTATCACCTCACCTTTTAGTGCTTAATCCTTCCAAATAAGCTGCTGACATATCCTAAACTCTGCGACCTGATGGAAATATTAACACATGCATCTTGTGTATTCTGAACAGCATTACTGCAATGTGAAGATTGGCAATTCATGTCAGTGTTACCATAGCAGCGAGAAGTTTCCGTCAGTGGTCCTCTCAGAGAAAGCCACCGAGTGCGCTGACTAAAGAAGTCAGGAAACGCAATGGCCCCCCAGTGTGTAATTGGCATGTTTGGCTTTCTGAAACATCTAATATTATGCCAAGAAAGCCGTCGTCTTATGTTGCTAACTTTTCTGAACAAAAGATTTAGAAGCGCCCTGAAACTTTATCTTGAGTAAACATGTTGGCCATTTGCCCATTCCTCCGTCAGTAACTCGACTTCTTTGGGAGAGGAAAGGCCGGGGAGAGAGAGAGAGAGAGAGAGCTGGACTGCAGGAGGTCATGGATTTGAAATAGAAATGAAACAACATGCCGTTTTTAATATTATGTGATTTAATGAAACAAACATGGCTCCCGCAGAAAATATGGTGGAAGCCAAACACTTACTAATGCATGTTGCTGCTACTTTATATGAGTTGGGTTCATGTGCCAATTATTGCATCATTTCAAATCAATGTTTTTTTTTCTTTTTCTAAAAGCACTCCAAATATGTGTGTTCCCTTTATCGAGGGAACTCGCACTGCGTCATCGTAGATGACACTTCGGGGAACGCCCTTGGCGTGACGCTACTGAAGCTCATTTGAAAAAGCCCAATCCTGATTGGTGTTGCATCATGACATAGCGAGTGACGGCATACCCGGAGGTATAAAGGGACTCCGGCACAAGCAGATATAGCTTTCTGCTCTTCAGCGGTTGCGATCTGTGTTCTTGTCTGTCTATTTGGTGTTGTTTGTCCCGTAGGGCTTTCAATATTATTAGAACTGTGGTGATAAAATGGCGAGAGAGCAATTCAGACGGTGTGTGGCTGCCTGTCCACGATTCGTCTCGGGCACAGACACACACCAGCTCTGTGTGCAGTGCCTCGGCGTGCAGCAAGCCTGGGCCGCTCTCGAGGGGGCGGCCTGCGGTCAGCGAGAAGCTGCCGCGCAGCGCCGCAGATCGTGGGGCTCGCAGCTGGATCTGTCAGCAGGATTAGGGACTGTTGAGGCATCTTCCAGGATTCAGAAATTCTGCCACCACGTGCGGAAGCCTGCGAAGTGGCTTCTTCCCACGAGGTGGAGGATCCGGTGCTCAGGTTGTCTGATTCCGAGGAATTGATGACCATGAGCACCGAAGCAGGCGCGGTGGGGCAGTCGCCACCCCACTCGCCGGCAATAGAGGAGCTGGTGGAGGTTCTGACTCGCGTTGTGGCCAAGCTGAATTTAGATTGGCCACAAGAAAAAGTGGACATCCAGCCGCCTAATAAGCCGCCTAAGAGTTCAGCCTCCCCGCCGGGGTCTGCCTTTTTTCCCCAATCGGAAAAGCCTTTCTCAGCACGCTTGACTACGCCCCCTGTACTAGATTTTGCTAATGTGCTGGGGGCGGCTGAGAAGGGCTATGTAGCGTTGCCACGGGTTGAAGAGGTGCTTGCGGGCTACCTCTCACCCGAGACCTCTGCTTCATTAAAGGCCCCGGCATTGCCCTCGAAACCATGCCGAGAGACATCGAAGCTGCTGGGTAGGGCATATGGTGCTCCTGGTTGCGCTGGTGGGTGCCTGCACACTCTTGCCGTTCTGCAGGTCTACCAAGCGGACTTGCTGAAGGAGCTCGATGAAGGCGAGGGTCCCTCTCCGGAGGACATTACCGAGCTGAGGAAGGCAACAGATTTGTCTCTCCGCGTCACAAAGGAGGCGGCCCGTGCTATCGGCCGCTCCATGGCTGGTTTGGTGTGCGCGGAGAGGCATCTCTGGCTCAACTTGTTCTCCGACATCATAGACCTGCTAGATGACCTTCCATGGCGGATTCCTCTGAGGAGGGATCTGCTGACTCAGGCAGGGGGCACGATATACCACCCCCAGCTGGCGTTATGGAACCTATGGGTCTGGCCCCTGAGGGGGCACAGCTCATAGAGGAGGGTCTGTCAGCAGGCATTGTGGAGACCCTACTCAGCTCTAGGGCTCCTTCCACCAGGAGGCTGTACAACCTGAAGTGGAGTGTGTTTTCCACTTGGTGTAGAGACCGGTTTGAATTTTGCTGCGGGCGGGAATGGGCGGCTAAAAAAAAAAACACAGCGGGATAGGGAGGTTCCCTAGCGCCATGATGGAGTTGTCAATAGATGATGTATAAAAAAGAACCTCAAACGAGGTATTTACAGCACATAAGCTAAGCAAGGAAAGTCTGACATTTGGAGAAGTTTCTCAATTGTTTGTGATAAAGATGGAAAGGAGCTGGACTTTGTTCATTGTGACAAATGTGCAAAAATACTCATCTACAATAGGCACAAATCCGGCACGTCTGGGTTGAGGCGACACACCTGCTCTGTTCTCCCCGGTCCAAGATTTCATGTAGCCTAGTTTATCATATTATTTATATATATATTTTTGCAAAGCAGTCTATTTTTATGGTCAAAGTTTTTGATAAAAACGAAATTATATTTGAATGTATTGTGTGTTTTGTCTTTTTTTTTTTGCAGGCCAGGGAAACGAAACAAACAACCCCATGAATCTCTTTAATAATATCAATACAAATACGTGTTTTTTTTCCCTGCGGGACAGGAGAAGACACAAAATCAATGCATCTCTATTATTGTGCGGGAATAAATTCTCAGAGTTTTGCGGGTGAGGGCGGGAGTGGACATACATATTGCGGGAGCGGGCGGGAGTGTAACACATACGTTGCGGGAGCGGGCGGTAATGGTCAGAAATTCGGCGGGCGGGAGCGGGATGAAGACAACAGTCCCGCGCAGGGCTCTACTTCTCTGACCAAATTGCTTGGAGTTTGCCCCGGGCGGAGTGAAGGCCATCTTGCGTCCGACCCCGGGTTACGTACCCAAAGTGCCATCTAACACGGTTTGGTCGGTGGTTCTCCAGGCATTCCATTCCTCATGTGACGGCAGATGAGGGCAGGCTTCACCTCCTCTGCCCGGTCCGGGCATTGAGGATCTATTTGGAGAGGTCTGCCCAGTGGAGGAAGTCAGACCAGTTGTTAGTATGCTTTGGTCCACCTAAGAAAGGGCTGCCTGCGGCAAAACAGACTGTCAGTAACTGGATTGTCCAGGCAATAGCCACGGCTTATCAGGTGCGCAACTTGCCTTCACCGAAAGCCGTGAGGGCTCAATCTACCAGAGGCATGGCCTCTTCGGTAGCCCTCCTTTCGGGAGCTTCTTTTCATGAAGTCTGCGAAGCGGCCGGTTGGGCCATTCCGCATACTTTCATTAGACATTACAGTCTGCACCTCCCGGCGATGCCAGGCGCCAGGGTGCTCGCCTCCTGAGTGTGCACTGAATTGGTTCACACCAGGGGGCTTACGATGGGCGAGGACTAGTGGGTATTCGTTCCCCGAAGTGTCATCTACGATGACGCAGTGCGAGTTCCCTCGATAAAGGGAACGTCTCGGGTTATGCATATAACCCATGTTCCCAGAGAGGGAACGAGACACTGCGTCTCATAGCCCCGCCTATCGTCAGAGCGCCCGCTTCATCGCAGAAAGCTATATCTCCTTGTGCCGGCGTCCCTTTATACCTCCGGGTATGCCATCACTCGCTACGTCATGATGCAACACCAATCAGTATTGGGCTTTTTCAAATGAGCTTCAGTAGTGTCACGCCAAGGGCGTTCCCCGAAGTGTCACCTACGATGACGCAGTGTCTCGTTCCCTCTTAGGGAACATGGGTTATATGCATAACCCGAGACGTTTATCCTGCAAAGGAATGCGGAGTGCTATGTATCTATAAGCAAGGTATTTTTGAAACGGATTAGTCATAATTTAAGATGAAAGCCCCTCCTCAGTAAAAGACAGAACGCCTGGGCCCTCATTTATCAACAGTGCTTAGAAAAGGTTCTATATTTCGTCGTATGACTGAAATTTAGAATGTGTCTAAGTACAAGAAAATCCGTATTTATCAAACGTGCGTACACAGTTCTTATGCACATGAGTAAGCAATCGTTGTTGATGAATCCCACATGTGCGTAAGTGCCATGCTTCTTCACGTTCACAGTCATTAGCATTCAGAATCGCCTCCAATGAACCATATATGGTGACAACACATCCCTTTAAAAATCACAAGATTGTTTTTTTTTTTCCTCACCATAATTATGGCAAAAAGAGGAACTTCACAAACACAAAATGAGTCAATCATTTTGACATTGACGGAAATGACAATGACGTTTAACAACAACAACAACAACAACAACAACAAATTTGCAACACAAATGATTATTTGTCTAGCAGAGAACAGAATGAAACACTTTTCTATTTACATAATTAAATTTGTTGGTTTATGATGGTGCATTTATGGCGATGTGGGTGCAGGCTGTGGCTCCAATTCTGTTTGGAAATCTGGCGATAGCATGCAAGCCCCATTTTATTTTGGCTTGTTGAGGATTTCAGTAAGGGAACTGTGGGTTGGGTCCAAGGAAATAATTGCATCCAACATTTGTCACAACTGTCTTTTTTAGGGTTTGAAACCAATTACGCATTGTGTTTAAAATGACTATCTATCTATCTATCTATCTATCTATCTATCTATCTATCTATCTATCTATCTATCTATCTATCTATCTATCTATCTATCTATCTATCTATCTATCTATCTATCTATCTATCTATCTATCTAGCTCTATATTTATAAAAATAATCTATAGATAAAGATATATAGTCATTTTAAACACAATGCGTAATTACATATATATATATATATATATATATATATATATATATATATATATATATATATATATATATATATATATATATATATATATATATGTATAATTACGCATTGTGTTTAAAATGACTATCTATCTATCTAGCACAATCATTCGAATATACTCCCAGGTTTCTACTGATACAAAGCCATATGTTAATTGCTGAAGTAACCCTTTACACGCTGTTTTATGTGTAGTATCGCTGTTCTACCACTAGTTTCTCTGCGTAAGCATGCTCAGAGGTGTGCTTATATTTACACACATTTCTACGTATAAGTACAAAATGGTAAATCCCACACTTGGCGTGAAACTGTTCTCACGCACTCACTACGCACAGAACTGTGCGTACGCACCCTTGATAAATGAGGGCCCTGGAGTTTGTTAAAAGTCACCTGAAGGTGGTGGGGTGGTGGGTGGGGGGCAGTCAACAACCTGTACCAATAGACACTGAAATGCATTAATGTAATGATAACATCTACAGAAACCCTTTTATGCAAGAAGAAACTTTCCAAATCACTTGAGAGTTATAGAAAATTTTGTTCAGTTTTATTCAACATAATACATGATTCATTAAATTGTTTAATACTGTCACATTTCACACAGTCATAAAATTACATAATGTAAATGTTTTCATTTTGTTTTGTGTGATATGTAATGTCTGGCCAATAATCGTGACAGTGGACACAAATGAATAAATGAATGAGCATGGGACATTTTTGGCTTTATCCGTCTACCAGCAAAATAAACTAAACACAATTCCAATATTCCACAGGTGATAGCTGAAGACAACGAGTTCCCAGGACATTTAATTCAAATGTAATGATACATTTTATAATTGTGCAAAGTATTTTTAATGTGTTCCATACATCATTTCAGTATTTTTTTTTAAGGCAGCGGCTATTTACACTAAGTGAAAATAACATATTTTCTTATCAATAGTTGATATTTAGATGATAAGTGCTAATTGATATAACATTAACAGGATGCAAAAATAACAGAGTGTAAATCATTTCATTTATTAAAATTATTAAATGGATTCCACCTTAAAGGGACAAAAAAGTCCTCCCTATACCAACCCCATACCCTACCCAATAAATGCTTTTATTATTAAACATTTCGTTAGGCACTTTATTACCACATTTAGAACATTTTCGTCATGTTTATAGAAAGTAAATGCCTTTCCGATGATTTGCTATGAGAAAAGCGGAGTCTGCAAAAGGCAGATTCAAACCTGGTTCGATTTCGTCAAAACCAAGAAACTTAAAGGGGTCATATAAGGCTATTTGTGTACAAGTTAATGTATACAGCAGAGAAACGTTTAGAAATGTAAATTTAGAATATTCAGTAGACTTTATTCAGTTTTTCTCTATCTTTTTATTCTCTGAAAGTTTCTGGGGACGCCTTAGAACCTTCTGGAGGACCCCTGGGGGTCCCCAAACCCCAGTTTGAAAACTCCTGGTCTAGGCAACAGCTCCACGTGTTTGTGTGTCAAAAGCCTCACAGAACAGAGGGGCGGGGTTAGCAAAGCTCATTATCATTTAAAGCCGTATGCACCGAAATGGCTTGGTGAAAACAGAGCTTTTTTTGACCAGGTAAAATTAGTGTTTTGTTACAATACTAATGGGAATTTTAAATTAAAGTATATATAACAAAGTTATTTTGTTCATGCAAAGCCAAGAATAAGAATTGAGAGATATAAAGTAAACATGATGTAAATCACAATCATGAGATAAAAAGTTGCAATTATTTTTTAAAATCTTTTATTCTGTGGCGGAACCAGGCTTCCATAGGAATGTGCTACTGTATGAGACAGTCACAACTCACCCACCCTTTAATCCCACTGCTCCTTGACTCCTCCCTTATGCCATGAAAACCACATTTATTATTGATCGGACCTCTTGCGGAGTGAAACTTGAGAAAATGTATGTGGTTTCACCTGTGTTTCCTCTCTTGTTAAACTTTAATGAGAACTGTATGAGCCGTCTGGATGCAGTACATGCTTGGAAAATCAACTAAATGTGCCACACACAAAGATGTACACAAGACAGGGGAACCAGCACAACAATGTGCTTGAGGATTGCGATAAGATGCTTACTTAGCACCTTTACTCCCATCTCTGAAAGGTGGAATGGGTTTTTCGCCTGGTGCTTCTGAACCTTTGCCACGGCTCTGTGCCAACCGAATCCTCCTTATTCCCTGTGAGTAGATCCATTGGCAGCCGCCTCAGCCGTTCTGTCCGCATATCCCCTCGAAAGCTTGGACCACTGGCCCACACTCCTGCCATGGATTACGGGGAACCCGAGCAATCGTAGGGTAGCTTTACTAATATTCTACACAATAAATGTGCGAGGCTGATAATGGCCGTCTTGACATTTGCCTAAGGCTGTTGAAAAAAAACAACACTCTTGTGCATGGTAGACTGAAGATAACGTGTGCTACAAGGGCTGCCACCCCCCTGAGCATTGTTATTATCATCAGAGACAACCCTTCTCAGTGTGTACCCGGCAGACATTGGCTCAGCGCAGGGCACAATGAAATGCCAAAACAGGAAATTCTGATGCTTGCAGACAGGTTGGAAGCATTTTGAAAGAATGCAATTCTAAGAAAAGAAATGTAGTCTTTTATATCTCCTGTTGTAGAAATTGCATTTACACATTGAGCTTGTTTATGCCATCACATGTCTCTTTCGTAATGTAGCTTGTTGCCCATTTGAAATAAGGATGTTGGAAAGCTTGAATGTTTTATTGTGTAGTCAGTGAACATGATAGCATTGCACCATTTTTAGACAGTGTGGAGTGTGCGAATAGTCAGTGGATAATACTGTGAAATGTACAAGCATTAAGAGCTGCACAATTAATCAAAATAAAATTGTGATATGCCTCAGTACGCAATCAAATCGCAAAGGCTATGAGTGTCTATTCAGAATGCTTGGCTGTGCCAAACTAAATTTTGTTTTGACACGATTGACCCAGGTTCAAATCCACCTTTAGCAGAGCTTGTTCTTCTCTCTTTTCTCACCACAAATAAAATCGGAAAGGCGTTTACTTTCAATAAAAATGACGTGCCTAATGAAATGTTTAATAATAATAAAAACATTTTTTGGCTAGGGTTAGGGGTCGGTGTAGGGAGGGCTTTTATTGTCCCTTTAAGGCGGCATTCATTTAATATTTAAATCAATATAATCATTTACACTATGTTTTTATTGCATTATTTTAATGTACAACAATACTGAGCTGCAAATAGCATGTGTTTTTCAAAATAAAGTATAAATTACGTCATTACGATTTATATTGCAAAGAACTGCTACTACAGCTATTTTCACTGAGTGTAAATATAACCTAGATGCTATTAACACTTATATCACTATTTGCACTTAGTGTAACAGCATCTATTGCTATTTACAAGTAGTGCCGCTGCCTTTAATTAAATACATGCACTGCATGTTCAACACGATCTCATGGTCATGTGTATAAATAGTACGAGTTTGCAATCTCGTGGAATGTATACGCCAAAACTCATTTTGACGTGCGTATGGTACGCGGTTTTTCACGTGCATATGATACGCACTTTATGGCGTATATATGACACGCTCTTGGGTAGGTTTAGGGTGGTGGGGTGGGGGGTTTGTATGTATAATACGCCATAAAGTGCGTATCATATGCACACGAAAAACTGCGTACCATACGCACACCAAAACTCATTTTGGCGTATACATTCCACGAGATTGCAAACTCGTACTATTTATACGCATTTTCATGAGATCCGTCTCGCATGTTTCAGAGTGAAGCGTGGCAATGCGCTCTTACATGTGAGCAACTCTGCTTCACAGTAGTGTTTAGGTCACTTATAACATGCATTTGAGAACACAGCATGCGGCAACCATCTTCCTTTAAATAAACAAAAGAGAATCTTTAAGGGTTCCCTGCAATTAGATCGTACCCCCCAAACCGTGCAGCCCTACAACCACTTCATCCACTTGGCATTGCATCTCATATCAGTAGTAATAGTTTGTGATGTGGCTCATCTGGATTCAGTGCGGTAATTTCATGGTAGTTAGCAGTGCTGCTCAACCTTGGTCAGGTCAGGAGTCGAGTGGACAGATTTCCTTGGTTAGCAAGTGGCACATTTTAATGGATGGCGTTCCCTTCAAGGACAGATAATGGTCCTGTGGTAAATGGCATCTCAACAGTAATTGCTCAAACCTCATTGTTTTCGTGCCTTAAGCACAACTGGTTGAGCTCATAGAATCAATCAAATAATTCCATGAATTCACAGTTTATAGACAGTGTAGGTAGGGGTAGTGCATTAAAAGTAATGCAAGTTACATAATTATTCATCATAAGTGAGTAGTGAAGTAACTGAAGTAAGTTCAGAGGTGTCGTGTGCATTGTGTGTGAACTGATGAGTATGGGTTTGGATGTTTGGAAGGTCTTATTGTTAATACATAGTTATTAATACGTAACTTTCAAATGTTTGGATATATGCTAAAAGGTACAATATGGACATTATTACGTCTCACAGCTGAAAAACCTTAAATATTTACTGAACTTTCATATCATAAATATATAAAATAAAATATAATTTATCTTGTACCATTTTATAGATACATTTAAGATCCCTTATCTCTACTCTCAAACCTAAACACCCATTTTATACAGAACATAAAAATAATACAACGTAACGGATTAAGTTAAAACATAAGATTTTAGTAACAATATAGCATTACAAATATATTTTGAGCCACTAATCCTACTTCTACCCCTAAATGTACACATGAAAATTTCGTAAAACTATGTACAGTTATGAAGAAAAATATAACAGAGAACTTACACGTGTAAATCGCAATCATTTATTTATTGCGGAAATCAAAAAAAGTTGTTCATCCCTCTCTGGTACAGAGCAGAATTTAAGTTATTAATCCATGAAAATGTTAATACTTTTTTCCCATTTCAGAGGGCACTTTATGATTTAAAGTGATTTGAATTTGAATTCATAACGAGTGCAAGATTTGGCATTTACGGTCACTGCTGAGAATGGTGATGAAGATTGTTGGATAAACGGCTGAATTTGAATCTGTTTTATCTGAATTATAGTGAGTGAATAAAATCATAGTATTCAGTGAATTTATGTTGTGTTTAGGTGTATTTTATGGTTCTATTGATTAGGGTAATAATAAAATAATAATATAATTTATTTATAAAACACTTTTCATTCCGAAGAATCTCCTACAAGGGAAAAGGGAAAATAAAAAAAAATGAATAAAAAAGTAAAATAAAAAAATAAAAAATAATTATAATATATATATATATATATATATATATATATATATATATATATATATATATATATATATATATATATATATATATATATATATATATATAAGCCCTTTCTGAACAGAAAAGTCTTTCAGATGCCTTTTGTGTCCCACAACAAACAAATTAAATATTACAAAATGTTTTTTGTAACAAAAATGTTATTTCTTTTAAGGTTTTTTTTTTTACTGTCATTAAGTGTCATCCACTCAGTTATGTCATTTTGGATGCAAAGATGACATTATTTGAGATGTCTTTGATATGACAACTTGACATAAACCAATATATCATAACAACATAACCTGTCATAAACATGACGTAGCAGATTAATTTATTATCAAAAATTAATAAAATTATCAAACTTAAGAAACTACTTAGCTTTATGGGCTAACATTATTAAACTGTCATGTAGTTGGTTTTGACTTTGGCTGTCATGAGGCCATTTCATGACAGGTTATGTTGTCTTGGTAATGTCAATTGGAATAGTTTCATTAAAACTTTAGTGTTGCTAAGGGAGCGTCCCCAAATTCATTGTTCCGATGCAGTGCGAAGTTCCCTCGATATAGGGGACCGGAAATAAACCGGAGTAGGCAAAACAGGAACTAACAGAACAGAAGTTGTCACAGGAACATGTCCTGGTTTGTTACTAGGGTAAATCATATCATGCTTGTTTTACAGTTTTAACAGCAAATTTGATAGGCAACAATGTGTTGAGTCTTTGACTGTTACAGTGACTTTTATGAATGCGTGTGGTTAAATACTGCATCGGTGAGATTTTGTATTGTTTTTTTTGTTTTTGTTTTTGATATTTCACATTCACAGAAGAGCCAATATTCCATTAAACCAATGATATCTTGCCTTTGTTGCCGTTCATGCTGAGCACCAGACAGCAACAAAAGAGTTAAATGAAGCGAGGCTGAAGAACAGACCTATGCTGTCTCTTTTCCAATGCAAAAAATGGTACAAGCACTCAGCTCCCATTATACAAAGTGACTCATATCTTATAGCTGTATTTACATAATCATATGACTGTTTATCCTTGTGTTACAATTTTTCTCTGAAAAATATTCAGCTTAGAGATGCATGAATATATTTGCTGACTTGTATCAAATGTATTTGTTTTTATAATCAAAAAACGGGATTATATTCTATTACCTTAAAACACAAGTATTAAGACCCCCCCCCCCCCCCCTCCAACACACATACACACACACACACACACACACACACACACACATACACACAAAATTACAAATGAAAGTCAGTTAAAGATTTTTGGAAGTTTTTACATTTTTATGCCCACTGGCACCAAAAATTAGGGGGGATACTTAATTTGGTGCAAGTAAAAGTTTGGTTCATGAGTAGATGCTAACCCTCATTCTGTAAACATTTATTTTGTGTCCCGCAGCAATCAAACCTTTAACCCTAATTTTACAAATGTAGAATCTAACGAGAGTTTCTCAGAGAAAAGTTTATCATCTAGGTCTAGAAATTGGATTACGTTTATATCACGTAGCTAAGAAGAGGAAATCAATGTAAAATTAGCTAAATGTATTCCTTATTCTAGAGTATGGGAACAGAAGGACGTTTATATATCATGGAAACATTTTGGCTGAACTTATCTAGCTATAATATATTTACAGGTTTTAATTTACTCATTATGGGTCAATAATCCAGTCAGTTACATGTATTGTTCAAAATAATAGCAGTACAATGTGACTAACCAGAATAATCAAGGTTTTTCGTATATTTTTTTATTGCTACGTGGCAAACAAGTTACCAGTAGGTTCAGTAGATTCTCAGAAAACAAACAAGACCCAGCATTCATGATATGCACGCTCTTAAGGCTGTGCAATTGGGCAATTAGTTGAATTAGTTGAAAGGGGTGTGTTCAAAAAAATAGCAGTGTGGCATTCAATCACTGAGGTCATCAATTTTGTGAAGAAACAGGTGTGAATCAGGTGGCCCCTATTTAAGGATGAAGCCAACACTTGTTGAACATGCATTTGAAAGCTGAGGAAAATGGGTCGTTCAAGACATTGTTCAGAAGAACAGCGTACTTTGATTAAAAAGTTGATTAGAGAGGGGAAAACCTATAAAGAGGTGCAAAAAATGATAGGCTTTTCAGCTAAAATGATCTCCAATGCCTTAAAATGGAGAGCAAAACCAGAGAGACGTGGAAAAAAACGGAAGACAACCATCAAAATGAATAGAAGAATAACCAGAATGGCAAAGGCTCAGCCAATGATCACCTCCAGGATGATCAAAGACAGTCTGGAGTTACCTGTAAGTACTGTGACAGTTAGAAGACGTCTGTGTGAAGCTAATCTATTTTCAAGAATCCCCCGCAAAGTCCCTCTGTTAAAAAAAAGGCATGTGCAGAAGAGGTTACAATTTGCCAAAGAACACATCAACTGGCCTAAAGAGAAATGGAGGAACATTTTGTGGACTGCTGAGAGTAAAATTGTTCTTTTTGGGTCCAAGGGCCACAGGCAGTTTGTGAGACGACCCCCAAACTCTGAATTCAAGCCACAGTACACAGTGAAGACAGTGAAGCATGGAGGTGCAAGCATCATGATATGGGCATGTTTCTCCTACTATGGTGTTGGGCCTATTTATCGCATACCAGGGATCATGGATCAGTTTGCATATGTTAAAATACTTGAAGAGGTCATGTTGCCCTATGCTGAAGAGGACATGCCCTTGAAACGGTTGTTTCAACAAGACAATGACCCAAAACACACTAGTAAACGGGCAAAGTCTTGGTTCCAAACCAACAAAATTAATGTTATGGAGTGGCCAGCCCAATCTCCAGACCTTAATCCAATTGAGAACTTGTGGGGTGATATCAAAAATGCTGTTTCTGAAGCAAAACCAAGAAATGTGAATGAATTGTGGAATGTTGTTAAAGAATCATGGAGTGGAATAACAGCTGAGAGGTGCCACAAGTTGGTTGACTCCATGCCACACAGATGTCAAGCAGTTTTAAAAAACTGTGGTCATACAACTAAATATTAGTTTAGTGATTCACAGGATTGCTAAATCCCAGAAAAAAAAATGTTTGTACAAAATAGTTTTGAGTTTGTACAGTCAAAGGTAGACACTGCTATTTTTTGAACACACCCCCTTTCAACTAATTGCCCAATTGCACAGCCTTAAGAGCGTGCATATCATGAATGCTGGGTCTTGTTTGTTTTCTGACAATCTACTGAACCTACTGGTAACTTGTTTGCCACGTAGCAATAAAAAATATACTAAAAACCTTGATTATTCTGGTTAGTCACATTGTACTGCTATTATTTTGAACAAGACTGTAAATAATATTATCTCATAAGTATGCATTAATGGATTAATGAACTGGGACTTCACGCTAACAGAAGCTCCAGCTAAAGTGTGAAACAAACGTGTATAATCGCACGCTAAAAGTAAGGGTTCTCGTATGTAATTTTAGCATTTGTCATCTAAAGTTTAGCAGTTTATGCAGTTGGATTTCAGTGCAGCATGAATGTTTTATTAAAGTCATCATTGCCCTGTGGCATTGCATTTTCTTCAGAGACAAAAAGAGGAATGGTTTTGGCACCATCCTGTCAAGAAGCGATGCCTTTTTTGACTTGAATAAATTCTCACTTAATTCCCTACATTAGCCTAGACTCTGAGTGCAAATGCCCTCTCCTTTCTAACCAGGGCTTGAGTTATTTGTCAGTCTGATTTACATATCTGTGCATGTGGGACACAATCTGACAACCATAAACCGCACGTATCTGTCAAACGTTTAGCTTGCGGCTGGGAGCTATAAGCAGGGCTGGGGAGCGGGGCTCTCTGCGTGATGTGATCTCGACATCTTCTGGATCAGTGCACACACGGCCCGGATCCCCGAGCCCGGCCCTGACTGCAGGGGGGCAGCACATGAATGTAATTGTATGCAGGAAATGCAAAACCACAATCCCAGCAAATCTGGAGGGCGGATGCACATGTAAAAACACAAAGGCGTGAGCATCGGCCGAAACAGATTAGCATGACATTACGCTATGTGCTTGTGTTTCAGACTGCTCTGCCATATGACAATGACATCTGATTATATATACATTTCAGCATATGGAAATTACAGTACCACTGCATCCAGAACACTTGTGCAAATCCTAGTCTCTACAGTGTACATTTAAACAGGCATATGGGGCATGAGTACAAAATCAGCCTGTTCTGAACCTAGTGGTGACCAGGGCTAGTTTTCACACATTTGACTCCAGTGAATACTTCTCTTATGTTTGTTCATAACAGTCAGTTTTTGCATACTGTTTATAAACAAAGTACACTGTAAAATCGAATTAGTAAAGAAAAAGCAATGCAAACCTTACAAAAACCCAAGTGAAATAGAAATAATGTGTTATGCTGACAAATGCTTAGTGTAGTTCACTTACACAAGATTTCTAGAAACATCTGAAATGTGACTTTCTTCCACAGCAACAATGTGACAACTCACCTTGACCAGGCATTTATGAAATATACCCTTGTCCTGAGAATACAAGTTCAACCTTTCATTTTAAAAATATCTGCATTATATCTGGTCATTTACTGTTTCAAATAAACACTGTTCTTTTGAACTTTCTATTCATCACTTACTTTACCTCGCTTTGGTCCCGAGCTGGCGCTGTCTCTGGAGTGTGTACGCTGCTGTTGGTGCCACAGGATTCTGCTTTTATTTCCCAATGCCATGCCATGCTTGGTGATAGTTCATGAGTTCACACTTACACTTAATCAGAAAGAATAAAAGAAGTATGTGTATTTAGCATGCTGTCCGAGGAGAGGGTTCTGAGCTTTGCATTTTGGCCCAAACCCAGAGTTCTTCCCCGTATCCCTGACTGTGATAGGAACCAGCCAAGAGTAAAGAGTCGGGGTGGCAGAGGGATGCTGAAAACTGTCGAGGAACACAGGTGGGTGCACATTTTGAAGAATTTGTTTTTTAAATTCTCTATTAAAGGGGTGGTTCCCTAGTTTTTCCTAGGCTTGATTGTGTTTATGGGCCGCAGTATAACATGTCTTAATGCTTCTTTTTTTTATGCCATATTTTTCTTCTATTCTCCCTTTGTTCCGCATCGCTGTCTCCACTGTCCTTTGAGCGGCTCGTTTGCTTCCTGCTTCTATGAAGCCCCTCCCTCCGAAAAACGCAATGGTCTTAGATTGGTTAGATGGCCAAATGTAGTTTAATGTATTTTTATTGGCACTGCAATTTTTTTTTTTTTTATTCGCACATCTGCGGTGACTAGCAAGGCTTTATGATGTCACCAACCAATAATAAATATTAATGACAATATCTCCGTTTGCATTGAACTTTCAGCGCTGTAACTTTGCAGATACTGTTTATGATCAAGCAGCGACATTACACACTAACTAAAGTTAAAAAAGTCAAATCACATGCAACCACCCCTTCAAAAAAACCTTCAAAAGGATGTATGATTTATTTGAATCAGACAAAAATGACTGAGCTACACATGTTTGAGGACGATAGTCAGCAAAGTCAGTTTTGAGAAAAATCAAGTTAAGTTTTCTGAATGTTAAAAAACAAAATCACCAAGCAACCACACCTTAAAATCAATGGATGTTCTTTTTATTATTTTTTAATTTCTTCTTCTTCCACTCATAGAACCACTTTTGGGAAAGTTATGAAATTTGAATTATCATGCGAATCTAATTTGACGAATAGCACGCCAAAATGGACATGATATATCTCCGCAGTGCATTAGTGTATTCTGATCAAACTTGGTGTGTGTTATGACAACCATGACCTGAGGCTACCTGCAGAGTTTTGGTGAAGAAAAACCCTTTTTGCTTAAAATGTCTGGAAGCTCTGGCCCAAAATCACAAAACTGGTTTCATTATATTCAGTGCCGCATGCCGAGCCGAACGATACTAATTTTCCCATATTGCCCATTTTGGGTGTCAGCCATTTCTTATTTGGTTGTAAAATGCTATATTTTATAAACACATTTGCATATCGTTAGGTAACATGTTATGTTTCTTCAGAACCTTGCCCTGACAAAACTCAGTTTCAGGAGAGCATGACCTAGTGGCCAAAAGTTATAATTACTGTCACAGACTGACTGTGACCCCAGACTTTTATAATGAAGGGACTGAACATGGGTATGTGCATACACTGAACTGTTTCCACCATTACACAAACACACAAACTAAATGCCGGCTAAAAATACAATCTGATGTTGCGTGTTTGTAAGCTGATGTTGGTGTTGTAATATCCCTTATTCGTCCCAAGTTATCACTTTCCTTGTTTTGTTTGTTTAATGCCAAAATGTGTTGAAATGTTTAATGTTCAGTGATGCATGCTATTATAATATCATTACACACACACAAAAAAAGAACAACATACTTTACAACATAAAAGTTTATTTAATTTCATTCAGTATCAGTTTAACTTCAATACATTTCAAACTGCAACACATACCTTCGGGTGCACCTTTCACTTGCCAAACCAGTACACATGGAAAGTAGCCATTTTTAAGCTAGCATTTGCTCATCAAAGGCTACTTCATCTAGTTTTGACCTCATGGGGGAGGGAGAGAACCTGGGATGTAAGTGTTTGCTTGTATGTTTTGTCTTTATTGTTTTGAGCTCTGTACATGTTAGTAGTTGTAAATAATATATGTTGTAGAGTTGAAATGTTGTGAAATGTCCCCTAAAATGGTATGCTCCAGAAATAGGAGCCAAAGCCTATAAAAGAGGCAGCCATTTTAGGGAAAAGGGAGGATAGTGTGGAGAGATTGAAACACGTTTGTATTTTTGGGCCTGTACATTGGCATAGCCAACTTACATTCGTATATTGCAAATTTATTTTCTTTTGTATTATATTTTTTGATTATTTTTCCTGATTATTTTTTCACTATTGGTACTGTATATATATAATATTTTTTCTCCTTTCACCTTGGTGAATAAAACTACTGGACCGTGCATTTTTGTCCCCAGTCACCTATTTTACACCTCGTTCTGCTGGTACATCCTAACAAGTGGTGTCAGAAGTGGGATTCCAGTACCAGATCAGTGACAAGAGGGGGTTTTTTTTTCTTCTTCTCCCTTTTCCCTTTGTGCTGACATGCCACCTAAAAAAAGGAGTCAGCCTGAGGAAGGCACGGTGCAGGAAGAGGACCATGGTGCTGTAGGAGGGGCCCATGGAGAGAGTGTGGCAATGGTTGAAGGGGATGCCGCTGGAGGGGATGCTGCAATCTCAACTCTTGCACAGATGTTCACGACCTTCATGCAGTTCCAGAAAGACCGTGATGAGCGTCAGGAAAGAGAGATTGCACGACGAGAGCAGCACTACAAAGTACTCAGCCACCAGGTCACCCAACTACAGATGGATATGGAGCGTAGCCGAGTTAAAACTCCCGCTTCAGATGGTTCACTGCCAAGGGTATGGGACCAGGAGCCACGTCTGGCTAGGCTTGAGGACACTGATGACATTGAACATTTCTTGACCACTTTTGAAAGGTTGGCAGCTGTTCACCAGTGGCCAAGGAGAGACTGGGCAGTTCGGCTCATACCATTACTTACAGGCAAGGCCAGGAGTGCTTTTGTGGCCATGAACCCTTCTCAAACCCAGGACTATGATGAGCTTAAACAAGCCATACTGAGAAAGTATGAGATCAGTCCTGAGACATACCGAACAAGGTTCCGTTCTCTGAGCACCCTAACAGATGAGTCACCACAAGAACTCTATACACGGCTTAAGGACTTGTTCTGCAAGTGGGTCCAGTTTAGCCAAAATAGTAAAGAGCATCTTATGGAGATTATCGTGCTTGAACAATATCTGCGGGTGTTGTATCCAGAAGTAAGGACTTGGGTCAAGGAGCACAATCCAGCCACTGCTGCCGAAGCTGCTAACCTAGTAGAGGCCTACATTGCTGCAAGGAGGGGCCCTGGAAACTTCCGTTATGCAGGCATACTACCATCTTCTAAGGGTAAGTCTGAGGGGTTTGGGGTGACTTCAAGCTCTCAAAGCCATGTTAAGATCCTGAAGCCTACACACCCTAAACCCACATCCCCTGTTTCCACATTACAACCCCCTGTTCAGCAACAAGTTGTATGTTATAATTGTGGCGAGCCAGGACATACTAGGCCAGAATGTCCGTTGAAAAAGCCTAGGACAACTAGTCTTTGTTATGTTCCCAGGCCAGTGCAGTCATCATTCCCCCCATATGACACAGAGCCCGTTATCCCAGTGTT
Organism: Pseudorasbora parva; assembly: GCF_024679245.1. Lineage (NCBI taxonomy): Eukaryota > Metazoa > Chordata > Actinopteri > Cypriniformes > Gobionidae > Pseudorasbora > Pseudorasbora parva. The sequence goes on from NC_090178.1 coordinate 48,764,786, forward strand.
ATTGAATGGCAAGCCACTACCGGCTTTGGTTGACACAGGATGTGCTCGAACTCTGATACAAGCCAGATATGTACCCAGAGATAGCTGGAGTCAGGAAGAAACACTGACTGTTTGTTGTGTGCATGGTGATAACACTGAATTACCTACAGCTGAAGTCTATATTGAGGTGCAAAACCAGCCATACCTGATGAAAGTTGGAGTAGCCCAGAATCTGCCATATCCTGTTCTGTTAGGCACAGATTTGCCAGTGTTAGCAGAGTTGGTGCAGGAGACAGCATGGTGTGGTGTAGTGACGAGGGCTCAGGCTAAACATAAGGTACAATCTATCCCACCAGTAGAAAACTTTAAAGCTCTGCAGATGATGCCTTTTTCCTCAGAGGAGGTGCTAGGAGAATCTAGACCTACTGAGGAAGTTAGGCTGCAGCAACGTAGAGGTTGGGTAGAAAAGTTAATTGAGAGCTCAGAACCAGCTGGAATACAGGCAGAGGCACCTGAACTTAGTGAGACAGACATTGTCATTCAGAACAATGTAGCACAGCTCCAACAAGAAGATTCCACCTTAGCTGCTTGTTTTAGGCATATTAGCGAGAAGCGAGGTGTTAACACTTTGTCAGATGAGACGTATGTAATAAAAAATGGACTACTGTACAGGGAGAGTAAGGAGGAGGGAACACAGCTTGTTGTACCCAAGACACAGAGAAGGGAGGTGTTAGCAATGGGACACTCCATCCCCTGGGCAGGCCATTTGGGGTTTATGAAGACATTCATGCGGATTGCTAAGAGGTTTTATTGGCCAAGAATGTACAGTGATGTTAAAGAGTATTGTAAGACATGCCCTGAATGTCAACTCGCTGTTGGTCGCACCCCTGTTTATGCTCCGCTGGTACCACTACCCGTTGTTGACGCACCCTTTGAGAGAATTGGGGTGGATATTGTTGGCCCTTTGGAGAGAAGCCAGGCAGGGAATAGATTCATTTTAGTCATATGTGATTATGCAACGAGGTACCCTGAGGCGTTCCCACTTCGAGAAGTCACTGCTAAGCAAATATCCACAGCACTCATAAAATTGTTCTCACAAGTAGGCATACCTCGTGAAGTCCTCACAGACCAAGGTCCCAACTTTATGAGCCGCACATTACAACAAGTACATCAGCTGTTAGGGATTAAGAGAGTACGAACCACCCCTTACCACCCACAGACTGATGGTTTAGTTGAACGGTTTAACCAAACCCTGAAGGGAATGCTCAAGAAATTTGTCTCCGAAACAGGCAAAGACTGGGACAAGTGGCTGCCTTTCCTCTTATTTGCCTACAGAGAGGTACCACAGGCCTCAACAGGGTTTTCACCTTTTGAGCTCCTTTATGGCCACCATGTAAGAGGAACCTTGGACGTGCTGAGAGAGAGCTGGGAAGACATGGACAGGTCCAGTAAGCAAAATATCCTCAACCATGTCCTCAAGATGAGGGAGCAACTTCAAAAGACCACTGCACTTGCTCAAAAGAATCTACTACAGTCCCAAGCCCAGCAGAAAGCATGGTATGACAAAGCAGCACGGACACGCACCTTCCAACCTGGTGAAGAGGTCCTGTTACTGTTACCCACGTCAGAGAACAAGCTGCTGGCAAAGTGGCAGGGCCCCTATCGAGTCCAGCGGAAAGTAGGTCCAGTGACCTATGAAATTGAAATTCCCTCGAGAAGCCAACCACTTTGAATCTTCCACATCAACATGCTTAAGAAATGGCATCCCTGTGCACAGCCCGGAGAGCCTGTGCAGGGGGCAACAGACTCAGTGACTGACAATGCCCTGTTTGTGAAAGCAGTGGAGGAGGAGGAGGAGGAGGAGGAGGAGGTCAAAGAACAGTACATTCCTGGTCAACGAAAGAAAGGTCAACTGAGCCTAGGACATCTGGGTAAAGAGCAAAGACAGCAACTATTAGAGTGCTTACCTGATCAGCTCTTCATGGAGACACCCGGTAGGACTGACCTGGTCTCTCACCCCATTGTCCTAAAAGACCCTAAACCCATCCGCCATCCAGTCTACCGTGTGCCAGAGCGGCTACTGTCAGTAATGAAACAGGAGCTAGAAACCATGCAGGAACTGGGAGTGATAGAGCCATCCACTAGCGAGTGGAGTAGTCCGATTGTGCTGGTTCCCAAAAAGGATGGCTCTCTCCGGTTTTGTCTTGACTTCCGCAAATTGAACAGTGTCAGTAAGTTCGATCCTTACCCCATGCCAAGGGTGGATGAGCTGGTGGAGCGGCTAGGAAGAGCTAAATATCTCAGCACATTAGACCTCTGCAAAGGGTATTGGCAAGTTCCTCTGCAACCAGAATGTAAGGAGCTTACAGCTTTTAAGACTCCCTTTGGGCATTATCAGTTCCAGGTTCTTCCTTTTGGGCTTCATGGGGCTCCAGCCACATTCCAACGAATGATGAACCAGATTCTCTGTGGAACAGAGACATTTGCAGCAGCTTACCTTGATGATATTATCATCTTCAGTCAGAGTTGGGAGGAACACCTGGGACATCTTAAAGAGGTGTTACATCGGATTAAGGCTGCTGGACTGACAATTCGCCCTGACAAATGTGCCCTGGCCAAGATGGAAACTCAGTACCTGGGGTTTGTGCTGGGACACGGGGTGGTCAGGCCACAAGTCGGGAAGGTCGAGGCCATTTTAAATGCAGAGAGACCTAAGACAAAGAAACAAGTCCGGTCTTTCCTGGGGCTCATAGGCTGGTACAGACGCTTCATACCAAACTTCTCAGCCCGGGCAGTGTCCCTGACTGACTTGACTAAAAAGAGCCGGTCCAACAAAGTGGATTGGACAACAGACTGCGAAAGAGCTTTCCGGGACTTGAGGGACTCTTTATGCAAAGAGCCAGTGCTCCAGAGTCCTGACTTTGAACAACCTTTTACGGTACAGACTGATGCTTCTGAACAAGGTATTGGTGCTGTACTATTGCAAGATGCACAAGGACAACTTAAGCCTGTGGCCTATATCAGTCGGAAGCTCCTTCCCCGTGAAACAAAGTACTCAACAGTGGAGAAGGAGTGTCTTGCGGTCAAGTGGGCTTTGGACTCTTTGCGTTATTACTTACTTGGACGTAAGTTCCGGCTAGAGACTGATCATCGGGCTCTGGCCTGGTTAGGCCAGATGAGAGACACCAATGCCCGAATCACTAGGTGGTTTCTGGCTATTCAACCCTTTGATTTTGAAGTGCTTTACAGAGCGGGGACTCAAAATTGCACAGCTGACTTCCTCTCAAGGACACCTCAAGAGGTGTCTGGAGAAGGAGGGGGAAATGTCACAGACTGACTGTGACCCCAGACTTTTATAATGAGGGGAATGAACATGGGTATGTGCATACACTGAACTGTTTCCACCATTACACACACACAAACTAAATGCCGGCTAAAAATACAATCTGATGTTGCGTGGTTGTAAGCTGATGTTGGTGTTGTAATATCCCTTATTCATCCCAAGTTATCACTTTCCTTGTTTTGTTTGTTTAATGCTAAAATGTGTTGAAATGTTTAATGTTCAGTGATGCATGCTATTATAATATCATTACACACACACAAAAAAAGAACAACATACTTTACAACATAAAAGTTTATTTAATTTCATTCAGTATCAGTTTAACTTCAATACATTTCAAACTGCAACACATACCTTCGGGTGCACCTTTCACTTGCCAAACCAGTACACATGGAAAGTAGCCATTTTTAAGCTAGCATTTGCTCATCAAAGGTTACTTCATCTAGTTCTGACCTCATGGGGGAGGGAGAGAACCTGGGATGTAAGTGTTTGCTTGTATGTTTTGTCTTTATTGTTTTGAGCTCTGTACATGTTAGTAGTTGTAAATAATATATGTTGTAGAGTTGAAATGTTGTGAAGGTTTTTTTTTTTTATGTCTTGTCATCCGTATGTAACCCATAGGTTTTCCCCTAAAATGGTATGCTCCAGAAATAGGAGCCAAAGCCTATAAAAGAGGCAGCCATTTTAGGGAAAAGGGAGGATAGTGTGGAGAGATTGAAACACGTTTGTATTTTTGGGCCTGTACATTGGCATAGCCAACTTACATTCGTATATTGCAAATTTATTTTCTTTTGTATTATATTTTTTGATTATTTTTCCTGATTATTTTTTCACTATTGGTACTGTATATATATAATATTTTTTCTCCTTTCACCTTGGTGAATAAAACTACTGGACCGTGCATTTTTGTCCCCAGTCACCTATTTTACACCTCGGTCTGCTGGTACATCCTAACAATTACATTTCTAAAAATGCTAATAACTTTTGAATAAATTGGCCAATTGCAATATTGTCATAGTCGGGCGAACTTCCTGTCCGCCTTTTTGATTTTCTTTAAAACATAATTTTTTCAACTTCTCCTAGACCATTTTTTCGATTTTCACCAAAATTTTATCATATCATCTTCAGACAATGTTGGAAAAAAGTTCTGGATTTTGTGTTGATGAAACTGCTTCCGTATATCGCAGCAACAAAGTTGTGACATGATGCCAACACGACCCTGAGGCTGTATCACTCCAGTGCTTTTGCATATTGACATCAAACTTTTCCTCACATTGTCATCTCACACCTTCAATTTGGTCACAGAGATAAACCATTAAAATAATTACTAGTGACTATATTTATGATTTTTCATAAATTATCTTAATATGTCTTTACTTGCTCATTGTTGAGGTTGGTCTAACACTCCTAACCATGTTAGCATGAGTTATTGTACTCTTTATGCTTGGCCCTGATAATTGTTGCTTGCAGCTATATTTGATCATTATTTTCCTGTTTATTACTGTAAAACAGCTTTGAAACACACACACACACACACACACACACACACACACACACACACACACACACACACATATATATATATATATATATAATAAAATATATTGGATATTACTGAGATAAGACGTTGTGACAAGCCCCACTCTTACCTATATTATTTTATTGGCAAAGGAAAGATACCGCAAATGGAAAATAACGGGTAACCTTAAAGTCCTGCTGTCTTTTTGCATTTTGTGATTGCTCAGTGTGTAGATGGATGAATCTTTTCAATCTAAAAGGCCGACATCCATCAGCATAACACATATTCACAGGCAGCGTACCTGTGATAACTCTTATTACTAAGATCTAAACCCATAATTCCCACCAGATAACAAGTTAAAACCTCAGGCCTGACCTTTTGATATCACACACAGAAGAGTGATGTCTTTTGTCCTGTTTTCATCACTGTCTTCTTCACGTTGTAATAAAATATGGAAAAAGGCAGAAGAGATTACGGTAGAAGAATTCCCTTTGACACTAACGGATTCCGAGGGGCATCAGCTTCATGGGTTCAGATGTGCTGTGTCAAATCTTCAGAAGCGTTCGGGCTGTGACTCATCCTCACATATTGAGGAGACAAGCAGCTCAAATTTATAGCGTGTTGTGTGACATCCTAACACGATCATTCTATCTGAACAAATGTTTCTGAAAAATGGAGCGCTTTCTGATAAAAGTTTTAAAGGTGATATAAATGTGAAGCTCTTCATTGAATTAAGAATAGAGGAAAATATCATGCTTAGTTCAGTTCAGTTTTACAGCATTATAAAGCTCATTTATCATACCCTGCTTAATGTAAACCCTGAACATACACAAAAGACAAAAAAAAAAACAGTGGACTGCAATATGCTTACACAATTAACAAATGTAAAGGATTATTTCACTTCAAAATTTAAATGTACTGATAATTTACTCACCCCCATGTCATCCCAGATGTTCATTTCTTTACTTCTTCAGTCAAAAATAAATCGTTTTTTTTTTTTTTTTTTGAGAAAAAAATTCCAGGATTTTTCTCCACAGGTCCAAATCAATGCAGTTTCAGAGAAAGGGCTTCAGAGGCTCTGCACGATCCCATACGAGGAATAGGGTCTGAACTAGACGAACCATCTGTCATTTTCACAAAAACACACACACACACACACACACACACACACACACACACACACACACACACACATATATATATATATATATATATATATATATATATATATATATACACACACACTTTTTAACCTAAATTGCTGAAATTGTGCTACTCTGCAACACACCACAGATTGAGGCGGAAGTACCGCCCAAGCAAGACAAAAGCCTTTACAAAAAAACAAACTCCATCTCCAACTTCAAAATCATCCAACATCATTGCTTTCCTTTTTTTCTCTCTAAAGGATGTTTGTATTACTCTTTGCATGAGCGCTTTGTAAACACAGGGGCGGCGGTACTTCTGCTTACGTCACGCGTGACCTTTCTGACGTAATTAAGTAATCTATGGTGCATCGCAGAGCAAGATGAGCAATTTACAAGGACATTTTTATTTTAAAGGTGACCAAATCCTTTAATAATATTTTAATAAAGGATGAAGCTTGACACGCACATGCTTTCAATGCAAAATGCTGAACAGTTAGTTTAGAGCTCAAGGCTAGATTATTGTAATGCTCTACTGGGTGGTTGCCCTGCTTGCTTAATAAACAAACTCCAGCTGGTCCAAAACGCAGCAGATCGAGTTCTTACTAGAACCAGGAAGTATGATCATATTTGTCCAGTTCTGTCAACATTGCACTGGCTCCCTATTAAACATTGCATAAATCTTGCTAATTACTTACAAAGCACTAAATGGTTTAGCTCCCCAGTACTTAAGCGAGCTCTTAACACATTATACTCCATCAGATGGTGGACCTGAGCCTGGACATGACCAACGCGTCCCTGAAGTGTCTGCAGACAGCGTCAATTAAACTTCCCCTGTAAATGCACCATCGCTACCACATCCTCATTAAACCCGACGACTCCAATCGTTCCAATATTCTTACAAATATCTATTGATCTAATATGACTTGTAATGTTACCAGATTCATACACTATTTGTTCATCAGCCAAAGGAGAGCTGGCACTCCGACTTATGGGTCCTGCACACTGTGCGATTTTTCAAAATCCTTTGCGAATGTCCCTTGTCAGACTGTACGAACATGATCGCCATGTCACACTGTAAGATCTCAGTTGACATTAATGTCAGACTGCACGATAGTGAAGGCGCGCTAAAAACGGTCGCGCAAAAGAAAACTCCCCCGGAGTTTTATATCATCAATGAGTGACGCGTTCAGTGACGGTGAGCTGCATTACACGTGGGACTGAAATGCTGGCTACAAAGAAATCTCTAGCTCTCGTTTTGGTCATAGTTTGTCTTGAAAAACCGAGATATTTGACTGTCGTTGTAGGAGAAGTCACACTGCAGGATTCTGCGCCAAATCTTCTGACACTGCCAGAATTTCGTCTGAGGTAAAATTTGATCGCAGCGCTCATTAATCGGCTGCCGGTGAAAATGTCAAACTAACGACCAAAGACGTCAGATTTTAGCCTAGGATCAGAGGAATCTTTTAGGATTTGCTAAATTTGTCCCAGACGGCCAAATCGTGGCCAAAATCGCACAGTGTGCACCCGGCTTTAGCCTGGTTTCTCCCAAGGTTTATTTTCTCCATTCTGGCCCTGAAGGAGTTTTTGTTTTTGTGCCACCGTTGCCTTTGGCTTTTGGCTTGCTACGTTGGGGACACTTAAGTTTCAACTATATTACTGATCTGCCCACATTGACACTATATGATAATTGAAATTCGTTGGATAAGATCACCGTTTTCACCAGAGCGGCTGTACAGCCGAATCAAATTCTGTTGCATTATTTTACTGTTAATACTGTGAAGCTGCTTTTAAACAATTGGCATTGTAAAAAGCACTATATAAATAAAGGTGACTTGACTTGACTTTTGGCCACTATTTTAGTTTTAGGATGTTAATGAATAAAGTGATGTTAATTTATTTGGTCTTGACGGATTAGATTTGCTATGTTGCTGCTGCTGATTATTGTTGCTGCTGTTAACAGATACACAGACATGCTGTGAGCATGTAAGATCTATGCTGCTGCATAAAACTCCCCTTAATATCAGGAACAAGAATAAATATAGCTGCTAGCAGCAATTGCGGGGCCAAGCCCATTATGGCTCTTTTTGGCTTTTTTGGACTTTGGATATTATTAGGAAACTTTTGTACATTGCCCAATTCACATGCTTAAACACCATAACTTAACTTAACTTACTACACATTGAATTTGACCAATCAATCTTCAAAGCTTTAGCCTGTTGCTTTAAACAGCAGACCACTCATACTTTGGTTTGTTTAATTTTATAAAGGCTTGAGATTTCGAAGGCAGAACTGCAGCTTTTGCCACTAAATGACAACATTACACACAATTTTATAAAGCTGTCCCCCATGGGACTCGAACCCATAACCTCACAATCCAGTGTCTGACACTCACTTTTTGGATTTAATGAACAACATTATATATTTTTTGTGAAAAATTGGTTGAAATCATTCTTAGAAGTAATTAATGTCTGGAACGGAAGAACATTTTTGCAAATAACCATTTAGAATGCTAAGCTAATTAGCATAAAGACACAAACACAGGCAAGTTCAACTTCAGAGGTGGATTTCTCCGGAACGGTAGCGAATATCAAAAATCCGTTCAGTCATTTCTGTGCGGCTCACTCCATATTTAATGTGAGCCAATTTTGAACAAAATTGGACAAAATTTGAAGGAGGAGTAGCGAAAAAACTGTTTTTCACTTGATTCAATATGGCGGACAGTCACATGTTTGGAAAATGACAAATGAGACATCGTCGAAATCTGCAAAATCCAGAGAACAAAATGACATAAATTATATAGAATATAGATAATGTTTTCAAAAGTTATAAACGTTTTAGCAAAAAATCGTATATCTCTGGAACACTAGGTGGCGGTATTCTGAAACTTCTCATGTACATTTGGGACATGATGACCGTCATGCATACCAAATTGTGTGCAGATATGTCAAATATTATAAAAGATATCACATTTTATGACAAAATTCAAAATGGCGGCCACGTGGTTCATCCGATCCTAACATATCTGATATCACCAGATTCAGCATGACATGAGGATATATATAATCCATAGACACAAATATTATGATTTTCTGACAAACAGTTCGGATGTTATGGGCAAAAATAGCCTTTTTTCATATCTCATGACCCCTAGGTGGCGCTGTTCCCATCTTTGGCATGGATCCTCAGATCATGGGTCTGATGAAGCATACCAATTTTCGTTTCGATTGGTCAAAGTTTGGCCGAGATAAAGCCTCAGAACCAATTTTGGGTGAACCTCGTTAACTTTGAGACATCATAACTTTTTTTTTCCCCTAGGGTCCAAAAAATTCTGTTCAGTCATTTCTGTGCGGCTCAGTCCAAATATTCTCTCTGCCAAGTTTGGACAAAATTAGACCAATTTTGAAGGAGGAGTAGCAAAAAAACTGAATATTGTACTTTTTAAGATGGCCATTACTGTAATGGGCGGAGTCTTAATGTAAGATATTAAATTTGATCACCATGATGAGAGGAATCAGGTGTACTAAGTGGCATTTTTCTACCTCAAAGGGTTCAAAAGTTATAACAGTTTCAATGTTGAATTTTTGGACTGGTGGTGGCGCTATGGAGTTGGTCTTAGAGACTCCAAATTTGGTCCATTTACTATTGATGACGATCTCTACAATTTTGCCAAATTTCATCATTTTCCTACTTACGGTTCCTTTCAGGGCTTGGCCCCCAATGACAATACAAGCCAACAAACATGCATGTATGTAGCACATCCTTCTGCATAAATAGACATGCCAAATCCTCTTATACAGCCAAAAGAAAGACAATAGGGCATTACAGCACATACCACAAAATAACTGATAAAGCAAAAATGTACATCTATTTACACAAGTCTCATCGACATTATATAATTAGGTAAATTCTGTTCCCTTTCGTTCAGTCACTCCGACGTAACGTCAGTGACTGACGAATGGGGGTTTCGCCTAGAAGCCAATCATCTTCGAGATCTTAGCAAACGCCCAATGGCAGTGCCAATGCCATGGGCATGCAAGATTTGCATGCGTAACTCCGCCTGGGTATATAAGGAAGTAGCTGCATGAATCGCATTATGTTTTCTGCCTCGGAGCCAAGAGCATCTCTTCACTCCGGCAAGCCTGAATTCTGAAGTCCTCTCTTCAGTCTTCGAGATGAGCGGTTCTCCAGGGTGTTGGTGTAACGGCGCGTTCCAGCGATCTCACATTGCCTGCCTGCTGATCTGTCCTGTGATCTGCAACAGCTGTGTGTGTTTTCCCTGGGCGCTTCGGCACTCTGCAGAGCTTCCTCTCACAAAAAGAGCTTGCGTGTGGCACGTCTTTTTCAAGACGGTTTGCCCGCGCACTTCCGGGTGCGGTCGATATCTGTTGCTGTCTTTGGGACGCATTCACTGCTCGACGTGTTTGGGCGGCACGTTCGGACAGTGTTTGTGGATGTGCTGTGTTCCCTCTGCGGGAACATGACCATCGCGATGTTGTGGTCGAGACTCAATGATCTCTGTTAAGAGAGAGAGTCCCCTCTGCCACACCCCGATCTACCATCTCCGAGTGAGGTGGTACTTTGGCTGGTGGCCAGGGTGACCTGAGGGCGGTGCTGTGGTATTAAGAACCCCGACGATCATTCCTCGGGCCACTCCCGCCCTCTTGCACATTGCTTCCAGTGAGTGTTGGACTGAAGCAGCGGGACCGTCTGCGGACGCCCCATTCGTTTCGCTCAAACTCCAGATAGCGGCGAGAGGTCGATTGCCACATCTCAAGGTGGGCTAGAGTCCTTTGGGGATGACGATTCGGCTATGCTCCGCCTCCGGGTGTGGTAGCACTGTAGAATCTGACCTAGAGTTGACAGCCATGTTATCTCGGGCAGCCGCGAGCCTCGGGCTGGTGTGAATCTCCACCCTGTCACGAGTGCTCGCGGTTGGGCGATTGGTTTTTGGAGGTGGCACCCGACAGCTGCGGGCCCTGCCCCCAATGCCATTTCGCTCCCGAGATGCATGAGGAGTGCACACGGTCCGGGAGATCTCCGGGTCTTCCCGCGACCGTTCGGGGGCCTCCTCCGCCTTCTCTGCCCTCGAGGGGTCGCGGCCTAAGGGTACACTGGGGTCCCTCCCCCTCAGCCAGGTGCTCTGTTGCACACTACGGTGTCCACTGAGTGCTTTGACCTGACGGAGGCTATCCTAAGCGTCCTCCCAAGCCTGTTGGCTCGTCTACTTCGTGGCGTAGTCCAGCAGTGCTATGGGGTAAGCTGCCGCCCTGATGCGTATGCACGATGACAGAGCTGATCCAGGGCTTACGAGCCCCCTCGCAGAGCAGACCCCGGTGGAAAGCGAGTCCTTCCCTGGTCTCCTCTGTCAGGGTGCAGTCGTTACCAGTGCCTCGACACCGGGCCGCTATGCCACCCGAGTCCAGGCCGGTAACACTGCCTCGCTGCCCCACCGAGGGTACGCCGGTGCTCCATATGACCCCGTTGGTACACTCCCTGGGAGCGTGGCTACAGCTGCCGGGTCTGTCCCGCTGGGTCGCACGGACCATCCGGCTCGGCTATGCGATTCAGTTCGCGCAAGCTCCTCCCCGCTTCCGGGGTGTCCGGTACACCATGGTGGGGTCCAATGCCCCTGTCACGTGTGTGGAGATCGCGACCCTACTGGCGAGGGGTGCGGTCGAGCTCGTCCCTACAGCCGAGATGAAGTCCGGCTTCTACAGCCCCTACTTCATTGTACCGAAGAATTCTGGTGGGTTACGGCCGATCCTGGACATTCGCGTCCTGAACCGATCCCCTTACAGGCTTCCGTTCAGGATGTTGACTGCGAAAGCCTTTTCGAGTGTGTTCGTCCATGCGATTGGTTTGCAGCAATCAACCTGAAGGACGCGTACTTCCATGTGTTCATCCTTCCGCGACTCAGACCGTTCCTACGGTTTGCGTTCGAAGGGCGGGCATATCAGTATGCCGTACTACCATTCGGGCTAGCTCTGTCCCCTCGCGTCTTCACGAAGATTGTCGAGGCAGCCCTTGCGCAACTCATGCAGCAAGGGGTTCGCATCCTGAACTATCTCGACGACTGGCTCATACGGGCCACTCTCGGGACCAGGTGTGCGAACACAGAGACCTGGTTCTCCACCACTTAGCTCGTCTGGGCCTTCGGGTCAACTGGGAGAGGAGAAAACTCTGCCCAGTGCAGAGGATCTCTTTTCTCGGTATGGAGATCGACTCGGTCGCCATGTGTGTGCAGCTTCCGACGTGCGCGCGCAGTCACTGCTGACTTGCCTCCGTCAGTTAGCAAGAGAGCGGTTCCACTGAAACTGTTTCAGAGGCTCCTGAGGCATATGGCATCTGCAGCCGCAGTGACGCCGCTCGGATTGCTTCATATGAGACCGCTTCAGCACTGGCTTCGCGATCGAGTCCCGAGATGGCATGGCAGTCTGGCACGCTCCGGGTCCCAGTGACTCGGGCCTGCAGACAGACACTCACCCAGTGGTCGAACCTCAGCTTCTACGGGCAGGTGTGCCCTTAGAACGAGTTTCCCGGCATGTTGTTGTGTCAACAGATGCATCCACCACGGGCTGGGGTGCCATGTGCAATGGACATGCAGCCGCCGGCTCTTGGTCAGAGAGCCAGAGCCGCCTGCATATCAATTGCCTCGAGTTGCTGGCAGTACGGTTCGCCCTGCACCGCTTCCTAGCGTTGTTGAAGGGTCAACACGTTCTAATCAGATCGGATACACGGCTGTAGTAGCGTACATCAACCACCAGGGCGGTCTATGCTCCCGCCGCATGTCTCAACTCGCCCGCCATCTCGTTCTATGGAGTCAGAAGCGCCTGAGGTCCCTTCGTGCTGTCCATATCCCGGGGATCCTGAACCGTGCAGCCGACAAGCTCACGATTTCAGCCAATCCCTGGGGAGTGGAGACTCCTTCCCTAGTCGGTCCAGCTGATCTGGGATCAGTTCGGGGATGCACAGGTAGATCTGTTGCCTCCCACGACCTGTCCCATTGCAGCCTGTACTATTCCCTGACCGAGGGCACGCTCGGCACGGATGCACCAGCGCACAGCTACCTACGCAAGTATGCGTTTCCCCCAGTGAGCCTTCTTGCACGTGTTTTGTCTAAGGTCAGGGAGGACAAGGAGCAGGTCACGTTGGTCGCCCCGTTCTGGCACGGCCGGACCTGGTTCCCAGAACTTGTTCTCCTTGCGACAGCCCCTCCCTGGCCGAGTCCTCTGAGACAGGATCTCCTCTCTCTGAGACGGGGGAACCCTGTGGCACCCGCGTCCCGATATTGGAGCCTCCACGTGTGACTCCTGGACAGGACGCGGCAGGTTTGAGTACCCTACCACCTACGGTGGTGGCTACCATCATTTCCGCTCGGGCCGAGTCCACGAGACAGGCCTATGCGTTGAAGTGGAACCTCTTCGTCTTTGGTGCTCTTCTCGCCAAGAAGACCCCTGGAAATGCCCGATCGGGTCATCTTGCGCTCAATGCGCTCTCTTCCTCCAAGAAGGGTTGGATCGAAGGCTGTCTCCATCCACCCTGAGGCCGCTTTCGCCACTTATCATGACCTCTTGGACGGTAAAACGGTAAGTAAGCACGACCTGGTCATCAGGTTCCTGAGGGGTGCGAGGAGACTACATCCTCCTCGTGCTCCTCTCGTACCCTCTTGAGACCTCTCAGTAGTTCTAAGTGCTTTGCAGAGGGCCCCATTTGAGCCTTTGCGGTCAGTAGATGTTAAGTTCTTGTCTATGAAGACAGCGCTCCTGACCACATTGGCCTCCATCAAGAGGGTAGGGGACCTGCAGGCATTTTCGGTTGACGAAGCGTCCCTGGAATTCGGGCCGGCTGACTCTCACGTGATCCTGAGACCCCGGCCTGGATATGTGCCCAAGGTTCCCACCAGAGAAGGTGGTGAACCTGCAAGCGCTGCCTTTGGAGGAGGCAGACCCAGCCTTGGCATTGCTCTGTCCAGTACGCGCCCTTCCTGCTTACGTAGACAGGACGCAGTGTTTCAGGACCTCAGACCAGGTCTTTGTCTGTTATGGTGGGAAGTTGAAGGGAAGGCTCTCTCAAAGCAAAGGCTGTCTCACTGGTTAGTGGACACCATTGTTTTGGCTTACCAGCAGCAGGGACGTCCATGTCCCCTTGGGGTCAGGGCCCACTCCACTCGGAGTGTGGCCTCCTCTTGTGCGCTTTAGCACATGGCGCTCCGCTGACAGACATCTGCAGAGCTGCAGGCTGGGCGACACCAAACACATTCGCCAGGTTTTATAACCTCCGAGTGGAGCCTATATCCGACTATGTACTCGCCTTTACAAGTGGCCGGTAATGGATTGGCTCAGGTGTCTTCGCTTGCTCGCCATTCCACTCCACGGACTGGATACGTGCGATATTCTTCTCAGGTGAGCTCCCTGAGAGCCCTGAGCTCCTCCAGCACTGACGACGCCGATGCCAGTAAGTCTGCCCTTAGCCCAGACACTCGTGTCCGGCCAGGTGCCCTGTGTGCATGGTTCCCCTCCGGCGACCCCCACATGTGTATTTCCACCGTAAGCCTCCCTGAGCGGGTGTATTCCCTTGGCAACCTTGCCACCCCCTGGGGTTAAAAATCCACCTGCGGCTGGTACCCCAGGTATCTCCCGTATGCAGCCCCTCGGGTCATACGTGTTTTCTTAAGTCCTCCCTACGGGTAGGCATCTTGGCGCATATCTCCTCCTGGAATATGCCTCCCAGTGTACCTTGGTATTCCTGCGTTAAGTAGAGGCCTTTGACCGTCCTAACTTGCATCAGGGCTCTCATGCTTGCGCAGGGCACTGGAAGACAGCCGAGTGGCGTTATTTCATTGAGACCCCCATTCGTCAGTCACTGATGTTACGTCGGAGTGACTGAACGAAAGGGAACGTCTCGGTTACGTATGTAACCCTCGTTCCCTGAGGAGGGAACGGAGACGTAACGTCCCGCTGCCACTTCCGCTGTACCGCTGGAACGGCCGGGAGTTCAGTCTTGGCTCCTCAGCAGGTAACATAATGCGATTCATGCAGCTACTTCCTTATATACCCAGGTGGGTAGGCGGAGTTACGCATGTAAATCTCGCATGCCCATAGCATTGGCACTGCCATTGGGCGTTTGCTTAGATCTCGAAGATGATTGGCTTCTAGGCGAAACCCCCATTCGTCAGTCACTGACGTTACGTCTCCGTTCCCTCCTCAGGGAACGAGGGTTACATACGTAACCGAGACGTTCTATGACATGCCAGATGCGATGTAGGGGAACATTGTCATTAATGTATTTATATTTGCAGGTTCTCAACCTATATAGTTTATTCACCACATCAGGACATTAAGTTATGCAGAAGACTTTTTGAATGTATTCAGTATTTTCCTCATTTAGCAAAAGTTATTCAAATATCAAATATCCTGTGTTGGAATTGATTTGTTAATAAAGTGATTTCATATAATGTCAACCCTGTTGTCTGTGTTCTTTATTTTGTTTAATGTATTTATGTTTTTCATATTTGTTTTTCTTTTGGGGCAGTGAAAAATACAATTGCTGCAACAATTTATCATATTTAATTGCACCAACAACACGGTTTGGTAAGATATTTCATTTTTTCCATTGGCTCAACACATTATTTCTGATTGAGCCCATTTTGACAGATATTCAATCAGGGCAACAGAAAAATGTTGAGTCTGTAGAAATGGTTTAGTCTGAATGTTTTTTTGTTTTGTTTTTTGCAGCGTGTTGCATATATGGCAATTGATATAGTGCACTCTTATTGGGCAATATAGATATATTATGCTATACATTTCCGTATGGGATGTAACGATGATTATCCACCTCTGGTAAATGTACTGCAAGTCTTTATTAGGATGGGCAATCTCTTTTGAACCCAGTGTAAAGATTGACTCCATGCAAGTGAGATCCTTCTGTGAATTGCTGCTTAATGCCTAACTCATCCTTCACATGTTTTGCAACCACCAACCGCAATGTTGATTGTCTTCAGTGCCCCTCTGGGGTAATTAATCAGCATGAATCATACTCCTCACTACTCTAAATCTATGTTTAGGAGTGCCCTATAGCCATTTATTTGCTAGTCATTCCCTCGTCGAAGTGTCCTTGGACATCCCTGGTTAGTTTTTCATGATAAAGTAATTTCATAGATGGGTGGAGTGATCATTTATTGATGCTCAAATATACTGCCCTGAAACAAATAGAGCAGTTATTATGAATATAGTCCTGTGGTCCGTGGAAAGCATGGGAACTACACATTGTATATGTTGGATCCATTGTATATGTTAAATAACTGGTATCTTTAATACAAGTAATAAAAGTGTGTCTGCATGAGTAAAACAGAAATGCCAAGCACAGACTGGTAGTTCCAATTTAGGCTCTCCAGAAAACGTGCCTGAGATGACATTTCTGCAAAATGGTATTATGAGCACATTACAAGTTTTAATTCTTGCACATTTCACAACACTTTCAATGCGACATGTCCAATGAGTGGTCCTAAAACCATATCCACGTTTTATCAGAAACAGAAAAACGTTATTTTGGCAACGTTGCATTACGTTGGTTGTTGTACATATTGCGGCAGTTCGGAAATCAAATGTCCGGTGAGTGGTGATAAAGGTAAAGCTCTATCACTTTTGAAAGCAACGACCTACCCGAATCCTAACCAAGAGAGGTAACAAATATGAAATTAAGATAAAAACAAAACCATGCAATGTTTGGAGATGTACGTCAGAACTGAACCGACGAATTGGGATCTGACTTTAGAGACCAATCCTACTTCGAGTGTATAAAAACGAGCCAATGAAATTTGGCATGCGATCCACGCATTCCAGGCTCCGGCCGCAGCGCGGGTATAAAACAGGAAGTGGAATGGTAGATCAGCGCTTTTTCTGCTGAGGAGCCAACTAGTGACTCGGACTCCCAGCAGAAGCACAGCACCTGGCGACGGGACGTACGTGTCTGTTCCCTCCTTCAGGGAAGAAGGGTTACATACGTAACTGAGACGTTCCCTTTCAGTTGGTCACGTTCGACGTACGTCAGAACTGAACTGACGAATTGGGATCCCTATTGAAAACGCCAGGATGCTGGCCCTTCCAGCGTCCTGCTTGAGCACACTGTACCGTCTAGTATGGTATGGAAGCCAGGGCTCCAAGCAGGGTGGACAGTCACTGCTGTTTCTGCAAGACCCACTCAGAATGACTATTGGATAACGCTGGGAAAGCGTGCCTGTCTCGGGAGATGGAACGCTGCGGACCACATCCCCCTGAGGGCATGGTGGTAGAGTACACATAAGGACTAGCCTAGCAGGGTAGTGCAACATATGGCAGTCTCTGGGGTGGTTCTAACCTAATTGTAGGGGGGAAAGAACACGCCCAGAGACAACAGAGCGGGCTCTGTCCAGGGAAAGACACGGGGCTAGACCGAAGGGTAGCTGGTACCGTGGAGGAATACACATATGGGGTTGCCGTGAGGGAACCGCTACATATGGAACCCAGCCTACAACCATGTTTCACAAGCATACGGGTGCAGGCCTGGCGTCAGACGGTCCGCAACATCTGACACCGATGGGGTGAAGGAGGAGCTCGACAGGGTTAGCCGGTTTCCCGGGGAACACAACTGGAGACAATAGACGCACGTATCCGGCCCAGAGGGTGGGAGTGGCGCTTGCAAGCCGACACTTAGAACGGGCACTTAACGCTCCTGTACATCTGACACCGATGGGGTGACGGAGGAGCTCGACAGGGTTAGCCGGTTTCTCGGGGAACACAACTGGAGACAATAGACGCACGTATCCGGCCCAGAGGGTGGGAGTGGCGCTTGCAAGCCGACACTAAGAACGGGCACTTAACGCTCCTGACCACTGGGGGCGAGGATGCGGGAAGATACCAGCTCTACATGGAGGCTATAGAATCTAGCGAACGTGTTAGGTGTCGCCCAGCCTGCAGCTCTACATGTCTGTCAGCGAGGCGCCTTGAGCCAACGCCCAGAAAGAAGCAACACTCCTAGTGGAGTGTGCTCTTACTCCGAATGGGCAAGGCACGTCTTGGGACTGGTAAGCCAAGACTATAGCATCCACTATCCAGTGGGCTAACCTCTGCTTGGAGACAGCCTTTCCCTTCTGCTGGCCTCTGTAACAGACAAAGAGTTGCTCTGAGGTCCGAAATGCTTTGGGTCGGGTCGATGTAAGCGCGAGGAGCACGGGCCGGACACAGCAAAGCTAGGTCTGGGTCTACTTCCTCCGAAGGCAGTGCTTGCAGGTTCACTACCTGATCTTGGAAGGGAGTGGTAGGAACCTTGGGCACATATCCGGGCCGGGGTCTCAGGACAATGTGAGAGTTACCGGGCCCAAACTCCAGGTACGATTCGTTGACCGAAAGTGCATGCAGGTCCCCTACCCTCTTGATAGAGGCCAATGCAGTCAGGAGCACTGTCTTCATTGACAATATCTTAAGCTCACAAGATGCCAAAGGCTCAAAGGGAGGGCTCTGAAGTGCTCTGAGCACTAGAGCTAAGTTTCAAGAGGGTATCGAGGTTGGGCGAGGAGGATTTAGTCTCCTCGCACCTCTGAGGAACCTGACGACTAGGTCGTGCTTCCCCACGGACTTACCTTCTACTGCATTGTGGTTTGCCGCTATTGCGGCGGCATATACTTTGAGGGTGGAGGGAGACAGCCTTCGCTCCAACCCATCTTGCAGGAAGGGAAGCACGACACTAATCAAACACCTTCGATTGAAGCGCACCACTCAGCGAACAGGTTCCACTTTAGAGCATAGAGGCGCCTCGTAGAGGGAGCTCTAGCTGAAGAGATGGTATCTACGACTGCTTGTGGTAGTCCATCTAGAACCTCCGTGTCTCTTCCAGGGACCAGACATGAAGATTCCAGAGGTCTGGACACAGGTGCCATAGAGTGCCCTGTCCCTGAGAAAGAAGGTCCTTCCTCAGGGGAATGGGCCAAGGAGGGGCTGTCGCGAGGAGAGTTAGTTCTGGGAACCAGGTCCAGTTGGGCCAATAGGGCGCAACTAACAAGACCTGATCCTCGTCCTCCCTGACCTTGCACAGTGTCTGTGCAAGCAGGCTCACTGGGGGGAACGCATACTTGCGTAGGTCCTGGGGCCAGCTGTGTGCCAGTGCATCTGTGCTGAGGGTACCCCCGGTCAGGGAATAGTACCACTGGCAATGGGTCGAGTCCTGAGAGGCAAACAGGTCTACCTGTGCGGCTCCGAACTGGTCCCATATCAGCTGTACCGCCTGGGGGTTGAGTTGCCACTCTCCCGGAGGTGTCGGCTGACGAGAGAGCTCATCGGCTGTCTAGTTCAGTGCACCAGGGACATGAATGGCCCGAAGCGACCTCAGCTGCTTCTGACTCCACAGGCGGGCGAGTTGGAGCAAACGACGGGAGCGTAGACCACCCTGACGGTTGATGTACGCAACGGCCGTGGTGCTGTCCGTATGGACCAGTACATGCTTGCCACGCAGCGGCCCCTTGAGGTGGCGGAGTGCCAAGTGTACTGCCAGTAACTCGAGGCACTGACCGCTCTGCCACGCCCACCTCGGGACTCGGCCATTGAGCCAGCGTTGAAGCGGTCTCATATGAAGCAATCCGAGCGGCGTTACTGCGGCTGCAGATGCCATATGCCCCAGGAGCCTCTGAAAGAATTTCAGTGGGACCGCTGTCCTGCCTTTGAACATATTCAACCAGTTCAACACCGACTGGACTCGCTCCTCGGTGAGGTGCGCAGTCCGGTTGACCGAGTCCAACTCCATACCGAGGTAAGAGATCCTCTGTGTGGGACAGAGTTTGCTCTTCTCTCGGTTGACCCGAAGGCCCAACAGGATGAGGTGACTGAGCACCAGGTCCCTGTGTTCGCACAACTGGTCCTTCGACTGGGCCAGTATCAGCCAATCGTCGAGGTAGTTGAGGATACGAACGCCGCGTTCTCTGAGCGCAACAATGGCTGCCTCCTCGACCTTCGTAAAGACGCAAGGCGACAGGGACAGCCCGAAGGGCAGGACCTTGTACTGATATGCTTTCCCCTCGAACGCAAAGCGTAGGAACGGTTTGTTCCTACGCTTTGCGTAGGACCTCGCCAGTAGGACCTCGATCTCTGACCTCAAGACATGAGCATTGCTGCTTCGCACGGAGGTGAAGAGGATGCCCTTGTACTTGGGCGGCCGGCGAGCGAACTGAAGACCTAGCCAGGCCCCCAGGGACTGTGCAAGCAGGACCAACGGCACCACAGACGTGCCCGGGGTGGGGCAGCGAAGCGGAGTGCTCTGGCCCGACTCGGGAGGACCGGAGGTGGCCCGAAGTGTTGCCCGAACATGCTAGGGTATGCAACCGCCATCAGGTGCTGCCGGCTAGGGCCAAAACCTGATGGCAGGAAACCACTAGCTGTCAGCGTGAGCCAGTTATGTGTCTCCATCAAAGGAACACGTTCCCCCCAGGGCGGCCCGAAGGAGCCTCTACCTGGCACCATTGAGGCTAGCTGTTTAAGGCCGCAGGGAAGTGGCTTAACTGGTCTCCTCAGGGAGTCCCATGAGGCCATCAACACCAGAAACCACCCATGCTAGCTGGACGAGTGTCCAAACAGTGGAGCTCGCCCTCAGGGAGGCCTGGCGAAGCCTACATCCTGGCAGCAAGGCCTGCTAATGGCTAGCTTGTCACCAAGACCGGATCCAGGAATCCTTTCTCAGGGAGGTTCAGAGGGGCCTAACACCTCACACCACGTTATACTGGCTTACCGAGCGTCCAAGCTTGGGGGCTCACCCACAGGAAGGCCTGGAGAGGCCTGCTACCTACTAGCAGGACGTGTAAGCCATCAGAAATGACTGGGGACCCGAACTGGTCCCATATCAGCTGTACCGCCTGGGGGTTGAGTTGCCACTCTCCCGGAGGTGTCGGCTGACGAGAGAGCTCATCGGCTGTCTAGTTCAGTGCACCAGGGACATGAATGGCCCGAAGCGACCTCAGCTGCTTCTGACTCCACAGGCGGGCGAGTTGGAGCAAACGACGGGAGCGTAGACCACCCTGACGGTTGATGTACGCAACGGCCGTGGTGCTGTCCGTATGGACCAGTACATGCTTGCCACGCAGCGGCCCCTTGAGGTGGCGGAGTGCCAAGTGTACTGCCAGTAACTCGAGGCACTGACCGCTCTGCCACGCCCACCTCGGGACTCGGCCATTGAGCCAGCGTTGAAGCGGTCTCATATGAAGCAATCCGAGCGGCGTTACTGCGGCTGCAGATGCCATATGCCCCAGGAGCCTCTGAAAGAATTTCAGTGGGACCGCTGTCCTGCCTTTGAACATATTCAACCAGTTCAACACCGACTGGACTCGCTCCTTGGTGAGGTGCGCAGTCCGGTTGACCGAGTCCAACTCCATACCGAGGTAAGAGATCCTCTGTGTGGGACAGAGTTTGCTCTTCTCTCGGTTGACCCGAAGGCCCAACAGGATGAGGTGACTGAGCACCAGGTCCCTGTGTTCGCACAACTGGTCCTTCGACTGGGCCAGTATCAGCCAATCGTCGAGGTAGTTGAGGATACGAACGCCGCGTTCTCTGAGCGCAACAATGGCTGCCTCCTCGACCTTCGTAAAGACGCAAGGCGACAGGGACAGCCCGAAGGGCAGGACCTTGTACTGATATGCTTTCCCCTCGAACGCAAAGCGTAGGAACGGTTTGTTCCTACGCTTTGCGTAGGACCTCGCCAGTAGGACCTCGATCTCTGACCTCAAGACATGAGCATTGCTGCTTCGCACGGAGGTGAAGAGGATGCCCTTGTACTTGGGCGGCCGGCGAGCGAACTGAAGACCTAGCCAGGCCCCCAGGGACTGTGCAAGCGGGACCAACGGCACCACAGACGTGCCCGGGGTGGGGCAGCGAAGCGGAGTGCTCTGGCCCGACTCGGGAGGACCGGAGGTGGCCCGAAGTGTTGCCCGAACATGCTAGGGTATGCAACCGCCATCAGGTGCTGCCGGCTAGGGCCAAAACCTGATGGCAGGAAACCACTAGCTGTCAGCGTGAGCCAGTTATGTGTCTCCATCAAAGGAACACGTTCCCCCCAGGGCGGCCCAAAGGAGCCTCTACCTGGCACCATTGAGGCTAGCTGTTTAAGGCCGCAGGGAAGTGGCTTAACTGGTCTCCTCAGGGAGTCCCATGAGGCCATCAACACCAGAAACCACCCATGCTAGCTGGACGAGTGTCCAAACAGTGGAGCTCGCCCTCAGGGAGGCCTGGCGAAGCCTACATCCTGGCAGCAAGGCCTGCTAATGGCTAGCTTGTCACCAAGACCGGATCCAGGAATCCTTTCTCAGGGAGGTTCAGAGGGGCCTAACACCTCACACCACGTTATACTGGCTTACCGAGCGTCCAAGCTTGGGGGCTCACCCACAGGAAGGCCTGGAGAGGCCTGCTACCTACTAGCAGGACGTGTAAGCCATCAGAAATGACTGGGGACCCGAACTGGTCCCATATCAGCTGTACCGCCTGGGGGTTGAGTTGCCACTCTCCCGGAGGTGTCGGCTGACGAGAGAGCTCATCGGCTGTCTAGTTCAGTGCACCAGGGACATGAATGGCCCGAAGCGACCTCAGCTGCTTCTGACTCCACAGGCGGGCGAGTTGGAGCAAACGACGGGAGCGTAGACCACCCTGACGGTTGATGTACGCAACGGCCGTGGTGCTGTCCGTATGGACCAGTACATGCTTGCCACGCAGCGGCCCCTTGAGGTGGCGGAGTGCCAAGTGTACTGCCAGTAACTCGAGGCACTGACCGCTCTGCCACGCCCACCTCGGGACTCGGCCATTGAGCCAGCGTTGAAGCGGTCTCATATGAAGCAATCCGAGCGGCGTTACTGCGGCTGCAGATGCCATATGCCCCAGGAGCCTCTGAAAGAATTTCAGTGGGACCGCTGTCCTGCCTTTGAACATATTCAACCAGTTCAACACCGACTGGACTCGCTCCTCGGTGAGGTGCGCAGTCCGGTTGACCGAGTCCAACTCCATACCGAGGTAAGAGATCCTCTGTGTGGGACAGAGTTTGCTCTTCTCTCGGTTGACCCGAAGGCCCAACAGGATGAGGTGACTGAGCACCAGGTCCCTGTGTTCGCACAACTGGTCCTTCGACTGGGCCAGTATCAGCCAATCGTCGAGGTAGTTGAGGATACGAACGCCGCGTTCTCTGAGCGCAACAATGGCTGCCTCCTCGACCTTCGTAAAGACGCAAGGCGACAGGGACAGCCCGAAGGGCAGGACCTTGTACTGATATGCTTTCCCCTCGAACGCAAAGCGTAGGAACGGTTTGTTCCTACGCTTTGCGTAGGACCTCGCCAGTAGGACCTCGATCTCTGACCTCAAGACATGAGCATTGCTGCTTCGCACGGAGGTGAAGAGGATGCCCTTGTACTTGGGCGGCCGGCGAGCGAACTGAAGACCTAGCCAGGCCCCCAGGGACTGTGCAAGCGGGACCAACGGCACCACAGACGTGCCCGGGGTGGGGCAGCGAAGCGGAGTGCTCTGGCCCGACTCGGGAGGACCGGAGGTGGCCCGAAGTGTTGCCCGAACATGCTAGGGTATGCAACCGCCATCAGGTGCTGCCGGCTAGGGCCAAAACCTGATGGCAGGAAACCACTAGCTGTCAGCGTGAGCCAGTTATGTGTCTCCATCAAAGGAACACGTTCCCCCCAGGGCGGCCCGAAGGAGCCTCTACCATGCACCATTGAGGCTAGCTGTTTAAGGCCGCAGGGAAGTGGCTTAACTGGTCTCCTCAGGGAGTCCCATGAGGCCATCAACACCAGAAACCACCCATGCTAGCTGGACGAGTGTCCAAACAGTGGAGCTCGCCCTCAGGGAGGCCTGGCGAAGCCTACATCCTGGCAGCAAGGCCTGCTAATGGCTAGCTTGTCACCAAGACCGGATCCAGGAATCCTTTCTCAGGGAGGTTCAGAGGGGCCTAACACCTCACACCACGTTATACTGGCTTACCGAGCGTCCAAGCTTGGGGGCTCACCCACAGGAAGGCCTGGAGAGGCCTGCTACCTACTAGCAGGACGTGTAAGCCATCAGAAATGACTGGGGACCCGGAGTTTGCCTCCAGTGAGGCCTGGCGAGGCCTACTACCTGGCAGCAAAATCTCTTAGCGGTCCAGGCTAGCCTGGTAGCGGCCCAGGCTAGCTTGTCACCGGGACCAGATCTGTGAGGCCTACTACCTGTCATCCAGTGACTGAAGCCGAGGAACCCCCCCTCGGGGGAAGCCAGATGAGGCCTGCAGCACCACAGCAGGCCCTAAGGGAGGCCCGGCGAGGCCTGCTACCTGTCATCCAGTGACTGAAGCCCAGGAACACCCCCTCGGGGAAAGCCAGACGAGGCCTACTGCTACCACAGCAGGCCCTCAGGGAGGCCTGGTGAGGCCTACTACCTGTCACCCAGCGCTGAGGCCCTGGAGCACCCCCTCAGGGGAAGCCAGATGAGGCCTGCTGCACCACAGCAGGCCCTCAGGGAGGCCCGGCGAGGCCTGCTACCTGTCATCCAGTGACTGAAGCCCAGGAACACCCCTTCGGGGGAAGCCAGACGAGGCCTACTGCTACCACAGCAGGCCCTCAGGGAGGCCTGGTGAGGCCCACTACCTGCCGTCCAGCAGCTGAAGCATGGGAATACCCCCTTAAGGGAAGCCCGGCAAGGTCTGCTGCATCCCAGCAGGCCCTCAGGGAGGCCTAGGGAGGCCTACTAACTGGGCTTGTAGCCATGCCAGCGACGAATGGTTTAAAAGCTTGCTGGCAGGTTGAATGAATGCTGGCCGATCCGAGTCAGGCTGACAGTGGCTGTCTGCTTGGCTGACGAAGAACTAGACATCTAATTACCCCCTGGGGACTCATCCCCAGGGAGGCCATGAGGGGCCTACTTGTCAACGAGATTCTGCTGAAGCCGGCATCATTGGGGAGATTCCTCCCAGGCGCACATGGGCCCCGATGTCGCGACTCCCCCGCAAGGAGGCCTGCTGAGGCCTCCTGCTCAGAGTCCACTGCCTAGACTGCCCAAGCTGGCTGCTCACAGCGAGCTGGCAACACATGCCCCTCCCGGGGGTGGCATCATCCCAGAGGCTCACAGGTTCCTCCATGTGATGACGCAGTCCCATCCGGCAGCACCTACGAATATAGACCTAAATACATTGCCAATAGCAGTGTACTCAGCAGAGAGGGCCTTAAACCGTCTAAGCGAGGGGAGTAAAACTTACGCCACCTGTGTCGGGGCGGCCACTCTTCGTTCCTGCAGCGGCCTGCTGTTCACACTAGGGCGTCAGCCATGGCAATGCTTCGGCTTCCAGGGGAGCATCCAACCGAACCATCACGAAGCATGCAGGTTGTGAAGTGCAGCTCAACCCGAGCCCTAAAAGGTGGAGCAGAAGACACAGAGCAGAGGGCAAAAATTATTCACAAGTATTCTACCCACTGGCCACAACATCCTCCAGGAAGGGGCTAGGGGCTGCCAGAAGGTGGCGGCCACAACAAGCTCTGGAAAGCGGGGTTTCAGCAAAACTAACCCGCCCGCGTGGGAAGCGTGGGGGGGGGGGGGGGTTATGAGTATTATCGGAGGCTCGGGGCAGCGAAAAAACCTCAGGAATACTCCGTCCGAGAGGCTGGACCTTAATCTGTAGTTTGCGAGACAGCCTGAACTCACCCTCCCGACTGTGAAATTCCACGAGGGGCAACGCTAACTGCTTTACCCAGGAGTGGCTAAGAGCTTTCCTGTTTATCTAGGAGAAACACACTCGCCTAATACAATGCCACATTCCCGCGGAAATGAGCGGTTGCCTCAACTACTGCTTCATTACGAAGCGAGGAGGCAAAAACTGTTCACACAGCTGTACACACAATGGCGGATATTCTCTACTAGCAAAGCTAGCTCTAAACAGACCACATAAAATCGCATCTCAGAAAATTATTCTAGCCACCAAACAGGGACCTATGGTGTCCTCCAGCATGAAGTCTCACACAACATCAAGAATAAATGTTTCCCTCAAAAGGGGGACTTACCAGCTTGCCTCCGGGGCGTGACAATAGCCACGCATAAGCTCTACCCATAGCATGCATGCTTAGGAGCGCAACTGCCTGAGGGGGTGCTTCTCACAGACCAGCCGGCGGGACCTAGAGTATCAACGTCACGGCCCCACCCCGGGCAGGATATAAGAAGCGCCTGGGGAGACAATGAAGAAGAGGAGTAAAATAGTTGTAATTCTTAACTCACCCACAAGTGAAGGACATTTTATCCACGCCAACCGCGTTGTGATACCATGTCTCTTCTCTGGGAGTCCGCCTCTTTGCACCCACCCTTGACCGCGGGGAGCACGAGAGATGATGTTGGCCCTCAGGCCCCGTTACTGGTCCTAAGGCAGTCCTAAGGCTTAATCCCAGGCAGAAAATAAATGAATTTGGATTACCTTTTGACTTGAAGCATTCAGACAAAACAGTACCTGAAGACGAAAAAGCTGGTGTCATGTTTGCAAGGCGCCCTTATATACTTCCTGGTTGCACCCTAATGACATCATAGGCTGTCGCCGGTCAATAGGATTGCTGTGATTCGATAGTAGTTCAGACTCCTGTCTGGCGTTCCCCGTAGTGTCAGCTGACGCAGCGCGAGTTCCCTTTCAAAGGGAAATATTGGTAGGTGCATGTTTTTTCAACGAGCCAGTGT
Source organism: Pseudorasbora parva (assembly GCF_024679245.1). Lineage (NCBI taxonomy): Eukaryota > Metazoa > Chordata > Actinopteri > Cypriniformes > Gobionidae > Pseudorasbora > Pseudorasbora parva. The sequence continues at coordinate 48,791,462 of NC_090178.1, forward strand.
TGCGTAAATATAGATTTACCATAATCAAATGTGCTATTACCAAAAATCCAAATGTTTAAGTAAACAAATAGATGGAGATCCACACATATCTACAAGCTAGCATGGTTTTGTAATACCTGTGGGAGTATACAAATGTATTCTTTTTACCACAACAGCCTTTTCTCAAATAGAAACTCTGATTCAGCTATACCTTAAACCTATTTACATTCCCAGACATTTACATAAAGGCCAGCACTGCAGTGCTATCCTGAACATCCACAATATGTATATTATACATTTATGTTCTGTATGAGGAATAATCATCATCATAATGTTAATGATGATGATCATCTGGTTCATATTAGCAGTAAATCATCCTTTAGTTATCATATTCCTCCAGACTAGTTCAAAATAGCTTAAGGGAAAGTTCAAACTTCTGCACTGATGTAACTAATTTCTTGTGAATGGTGTAGTCTGCACTCTTTCGTCCCTGACTTCTTCCTTCTTATTGCTGTATATCCTCTTCCAAAGCCTGTTTCTCCACCGTTACACTGACAGATTTACTCTGCTGATTTAATTCAATCTATCGGACAACAGACTTGATATATTCTAGCAGTGGGACAAAGGTTCAGATATTTTCAAGTTGTTCTATCGGGGTGAAAACAATTAAACAAATAACCTTTGATCCGTAGCCTTGGTTCTTTCATTAAATTAAGTGGCCTCTTACGTAGTGAGCTGTACTTGGAAAACCCAAACTCTATGTTGTGTTTGTTGTACGCAGCAAAATGTATTTATTTTTCTTCATTTTACTGGACAATTAGACAAAAATACAAATCCTCTAAACATTCTTAGAATCTATTCTAAGAAAATGTACAGTGTTGTTTATTGTTAAATCAAAAAGCCTTTGCCCAAAAGTGGTAAGAAATATGTACTTAATATAAGACATTATATAAGTTTTCTTTTTTCTTTTTTCTTTTATTAAGTCCATTTATGTTGTTTAAATACACACAAATATAAAAATTTGAATATCTCCTCTTTTATCATAAGTACCTAGACTATGACATACAAGAAAGAAATTGTAATTGTGTTGGCTTTGTATGTGTTCATTGTCAACAAGATCATCTAACTAAATTGTGATGGATGGGAAAAAAAAGTGCAGTTATACATTTATCAAACGAGAAGTTAATTTACCATGTTTCACACTTGCTCCTGGAATAGTTTGCTCAACAGGTTTTATTATCTTTTAGTTTTAGACCTATGTCTTGAAAGTTGAGCAGTCCTTTTAATTAAGTGTTATTTTAGTGTTATAATATTCCATAATCATAACGAGTTTGCAGTCAGTGCAGCCCCAGCCACAACTACTGGCAAGGCTTTAAAAACTTCAGTCAACCAACAAACTCAATATAAAAGTGAGGTTAGGTTTTTAGTGAGGTTATTAAACACAATAACTTCAAGTTATTCAATAACTTTGAATTATAAATACTAAGGGTGTAACGATACGCGTATTCATATTGAACCGTTCGGTTCGAGGCTTTCGGTTCGGTACGCGGTACGCATTATGTACCGAACGGTTCTTGGACTAATTAATTAGATTTGGAAAATAAAAAAGTGTGTGAAATATAATAATATGCGTTCAACAAGGAAGCCCAATAACCAAAACGACATAACAGGCAATGCCCCTGACACCACCGAAGCGAAAGAAAAAAAAACACCAAATATGTTTTAGGCTGCTCATTCAGGTGTACGCTTACTCAGTAGGCTACGCGCTGAATGCTCGTGGCAAAATGGCTATTGCGTTTAACAAACCAGAAATAGAAGATCCTCCAATAACCAACAGGTCTGGTGTGTTGGTGAACTTTGGATTCTTTGTAAGCTATGATGGTGTTGGCAAGAGTGATGGATTAAAAAACAACGGTATGTCGCATTTGCTGATGGTATAGCAGCGGGAATAATTCATGTTATGTCAATCAACTCATTTACGCCGACAACAAGACGATAAAAAGGAGATAAACAGCCACAAACTATCCCCGTAGCATTTAGACAGACATTTCCAACTTATTCAAATGGCAAAAGACATCACCGCGGCGAGCGGTCCATTTATAGCCGCGGATATGAGACCTAACGCCCGTTTCACACATACTCCGTCTGCAGTGCATGTGCGGTGCGTATTTTTTTCCGTACCCATGTTAACGGATGACAGCTTTCACACTGCACGCGGATGTGGTCCGTCAGTCCGTTCCAGGAGCGTTGCGTCTGCAGCAGTGCACGGATCGTTTTCGTACCGAGTCTATTTTTTGCTGCGCTGCGTTGCTGCATTAAAGCGACAGAACATTGTTCGCATTAAAATAAACATGTACTGACGCGAAAATCTAGTAATTTCACCACAGGTGCATATCATTTAAAATATACTCGTTTCAAAGTCAACACATGGCTTTTTTTCTCAAGTAAAGCAACAAAACGACACCTTACCTGGCATTTAGGTAAAAAAAAGTGCCATAATGGAGAGCACTTGTACTTTCTTGGAGGTGAAAAGCAAAGTTCTTTTTGACCTGCAGGATTTCTTTTAAAAGGGTGTAAAAACGAAAGGAAAGACGACTGCAACTTCTCTTCTGGTTCCTTCCAATGTAGTCACAATGCACTGCAAAAAAATGCTCTTCTTAGTAAATCAAAAGCATTTACTAGACAAGTTAAACGATATTTTATACAGAAAAAAAAATTGTTTTTTGATTTGTTGAAAATAAAATCTAGATGAAGTGAGTTTTTGCTTAAAACAAGCCAAATTATATGCCAATGGGATGAAAAAAAAAAATCTTGTTTCTGATTGATATCGTGTTTCTTGTTTCCGTCCCAATCAGAAACAAGATTATTTTTCTCCATTTGGCAGATCACTTTGCGTGTTTTAAGCAAAAACTCACTCTATTTTGATATTTTTCTGCAGAAAACAAGAAAAATATATTATATCATTTTACTTATCTAGTAAATACATCTCGATTTAAGAATTTTTAGACATTTAGATTGGAAACTAAAAAAAAAAAACTCCACAAGAAGAGCATTTTTGCAGTGTGGATCCACTCATCTTTACCCATCTATGCTAAAAGATTCTAGAAGGTGCGGACATTGATCTCTCTTCCCTCTTCCCCTCTGTTTCAATACATGAACCCCATCAATCCATTGACTGTGGTCCCATAACTATCAACCAAAAAAAGTTATAGGGCCCTATTTGAACGATCTGAAACGCAAGTGTCAAAGCACGAAGCGCAAGTAACTTTGTGGGCGGGTCTCGGCGCTGTTGCTATTTTCCCGGCGGGATAAATGGCTCTTGCGCCCGGCGCAAATCTAAATTGGGTTGGTCTGAAGTAGCTTCATTATTCATAAGTGTGGTTTGGGCGTAATGTGAATAAACCAATCAGAGCTGCATCCAACATTCCCTTTAAAAGCAAGTGCGCAAGTTACTTTATGGATTGCTATTATTATGGCGTATTTACCAGGCACACGCCAGGAGCGGTTCACAGCCGAGGAGACTGATGTTCTTGAAAGAGCAGTGAAAGACAGAGAAGTTGTGTTGTATGGGGATGGGAGAAAGAAACCCACCCAAAATAGCGTCGGTTAAACAGTTTTTTCAGTTTTTCAGTCGATTTTTTTTCCTGGTTCTTGACGGACAAACCAATTTGTCAGATGTCCTTATATGCAGATATGTCTTGCCACTATTGGGCAAAAAGGTCTGATCCTTATTACTACAATTAGCCTGAATAATTTGTAAGCTAGATTTATGCCTATTGTTTCACATATTCGTGGCACACCACAATGATTTCCGTCATCTCATGTGTTAATATTTTTTTATTGTAACAATTTAAGATTTGCAAAAATAACTGTTGCATCTGTGTAGATTACATGAGCAAAGTGTATGTGTGTTGTGCACGCTATACATTATGGTCAAGCATGCGCCCTTAAAATAGCATAATGAACAACGCGCAACGTGCCACTGACTTTAGACTAGGTTTTTTTCTGGTCAGTGGCGCAATTGTTTAATGGAACAGCAAAATAGCACCAGGGATTGTTTGCGCCGGAACACGCCTCCTTTTTTGCGGTGAACCGCCCAGGGAGCGCAAGTTCATTCACTAGTTTAGCGACGTGCTTCTGTGGAGGGAAAAGCGCGCTTTGCGCGGGTGCAAAATAGGAATGACACATGCGCCAGTGTACAAAGTCAATTGCGCTGAGTGCAAGATAGGGCCCATAATTTCAAATCCAATCGTTTACTTCTATGGATTCATTTTGCATTGGTTTTAAAAGATATACAGACAAAATTGTTCCGTCTTCCCCCTCAAGATGCAAATAACTGAACTTTTTATCTATTATAGCTGAATTGTCACACCTACGATGGTCTTTTTTTTGCAGGCTATTTTTCAGCCAAATGTGCAGCTTGAGTCGCCTAGTAGAATCAATGTCCTTACTGGGGAGCTCTTGACCTGGAGCTCTACAATAAGGTTTCCCTAGGCTGCCAAAGTGTGTCTTGTGTATTGTGTAATTCTGTCACACATGAGCCTTCCTTGTCTCCACCTTTCAATCCTGTCCCTCCAAGGAATCTAGGCACTAATCCAGGCACTTCCCATCTCACCAATTTTACATCTTATGTACCACAGTCCAGGGGTGACATATATGTCATTTATATGGTGGAGCTCATGCTCGCTTCATATGCCCTGTCTATCACTCCTCAGCAAACTCCAATAAAGAATTGAGAAAGTATCTGTCATCTATCATCTATCATTGTTCCCTCTTTAGCGCATGAATTAGCAAATCAACCTTACACAATATTTACAAACAGATTCCAAGGAAGGATTTAATCCAGGTGTGGAAAGCTTACCTACTACTAGCCTTATTTGCAAAAATGTACAGTCTGCAATAGCTGAACCAGTTGACACCTTGATGTCTTTAGAGCTGAAGTCCGGATTCATGATTGGTCCTTTTTACTCGCCAACTTTCAAATTGCTCCATAGAGTAGCTAAGCCCTATAGGTATAGCCACAAGAAAAAAAATGTCATGAAAAAGAAATGTATCATTGTACTCTCTGCTCTCCAAAACAGCACTCATCCAAGCATAAATATCCTCATCCTGCTAGAAGAATTGACATAGACCAAGACATCCATCAACCAAAAAATGATGGATATGGAGCCTGGCTAGCAAAAATTGACATTACTTCAACTTTTAAAGTCATGTCTATACATTTACATTTTTGGCACCTTTTTTGGTATTTGTTAGAAGGGGGAATTCTACTTTGCAGTATGTTAAACATTTGGCTACAAATGTAGTCCAACTTTTTTGACATGCTGTCAGAAGAGCTTTGCCGTATCTTGCAAAACAACTATGCAGTCCCTTACCTTGTCCATCTTCTCTGTGACTTTCGGAGTATTACCCCAAGCCATTTTCCTCCAGATTTTTATCTATATACCGTTCAGATTTTTTTTTTTTTCTGAACTAAGAGTCCCACTTTCCCCAAAGAAAACATTGGGCCCTACTAAATCTTTAGAGTTCCTTGGAAATAACCTTGACTCTGCTAAATTCCAAGCTTCCCTTCCCAATGACAAAATAGACAGAAAAAGCCCCATAATGTAGCAAACACGATTTGCTATTCCTGCTAGGTGATTTAAACTACGCTATGCCCATAGTACCCCAATGACCCTCTTTCATCCCCTGCTTGCTGTTTTTCGTATCTTGCATTCCAGTCCTAGACAATATTATATATCTGACCCCTTCCTGCCTCATGGATTTGAATCTATGGATCATGATTCTAAAGCAATGGAATGGCCTGATATTTATCTTGGTGATCTTCTTATGTGTACAGGCGCTTCTCCCTCTCTAGGCGTTGGATGTTATTGCAACGTTCATTGGTGAGCTTCAACTTGGCGTCCTAAGCTCTCTATGTCCAATCAGTCTGCTGCATCCTCGTTTATTTTTTTGTTATATACGATCGTAATAGCCACCTTTTTGTGGTGTAATGAATGGTCTTCTGAAAATTCGACTATGACAATCTGCATAAAAAATGGCTGTTAAATGTCCACTGATTATAGAAATGATGCACCTCTTAATATCCCTCACCTGGTTATCTGCCTCTAAACAGTCTGTAAAAGCTGTTCATATTCCAGGGCACCAAAACCAAATTGCTGATGCCCTGTCTCGTTTTCTATTTCAGAAATTCAGAGCATTAGTCCCAGAAGTGGACCAAGATCCAACACCGGTACCTCAGTATTCAGACTTTATATTCCTGGAACTCACCCACACAAACATCTAATCTCTTTATCTCTGGATTCAATATATCACTCCATCTCCCCTAGAACATTACAATCTTATTGGGAAGCATTGGATGTTCTTAAACAATTCAATTTCTGCTAGAACCCTTTTCCCAACTTTTCCCTCCATAACATTTTCCATTTGTCAGTTATCTTAAACAAGATAATATCCAATCCAGTACCATCAAAGTCTATCTTAGCGACATTTAATTTTTCTTCAAATGAATACACAGCCATCCATGTCCTGCTATGACAAACCCTCAGGTCTCTCTCCTATTCAAAGAAATAAAAAAATAAAAAAACAACCCCACTCGCCCCAACTAAATGCCTGGCTTTCTTCTGTTATGGTCAGTACGATACAGCAAGAACTCTAGATGTTATGTTTACCTTTGCTTTTCCGGCTTCCACCGAGTTGCCTTCCTCAGAACTAATTCCAAATTGAACCAAGCAATCCACCCAACCTTCTTTGAACTCCAAGTGCTAGACAATGACACCATCCATTACTCTAATAAATGTAGCAACACTGATCAATTAAATAATAGCTATTTCATCCAAATATTAAATATACCGACACCCATCCAGCCATATCAATCTCTTTCCTTCAATCTCCAAACCTTTCCTCACAGGATAGTTCAGATCTCCTCCCTACTCAACCCCCTTTCCATTGATAAAAATGTTCCAAGTAGAAAATTCCAACTTTCAGAAATTAAAGGAATTCAGCATAAGGATTGGTATATTTGTTAAAATAAAAAGCTCAAAGGTCACCTGAAATTACACTTTTCTTTCCCTGAGACACATTATACTCAATTGGCCTTTTTGCTCCCTCAACAAATTTTATTTTGTCATCTCCCTCTGAGATATAAAGCTGCTGAGAGGTGCTGAGACAGAGGCAAGATTGGTGTAAGAGACTATGGACTGTCCCCGACAGGAGAAAAAAAAATAAGAGAGAGAGAGTGAAAGTGAAATAAGAGAAAACAGGTACATATCCCCCTGGTCTATAATGCTGAGATTACTGTTTGCTCTGGGGCCGTCTGCTGCTCTCCACTCCACCTATACTTCACTTCTAATCTCCCAGACCCCAGCTGTCTGCCAATTGATTTTAACATTCTCTAAATCAATTACTCCTCTGTCCAAGGTCTCAGTGCCAGCAAATCTCTACTGTGCACAGACTCACACTCACACACAATATTACATACTCACACACCAAAAGAAGGTAAATGAGAGAGAGTCTGTCGTCTGTGTTTCTGGGTTTCTGTCAGCTATAGATGATGGAATTCAAGTTTCATCTGCCACTCTTCGCTGTCCTGTGTCTCTGCCCTGTCTATCTGTTCTCACACATCTCACGCTGTCCACTCTGGACATGTCTGGTCATTATCCAGGGTTAGACTGGATTACCTACTAGACAGAGTTTGTCCTAGAATGCTTTACTGTGTTTTCAGTGGAGCTTTGGTAGATAGGAGTCTGTATGTTATAGCTCTTTTACCTAGTTGATGCGTGCATTATTAAATCACAAAGGGAAATATGCCCATTGCACGGTTACAATGGTAGATATTGTAAGAATTCATAAGCCATTTTGACAATGCTATATAAGAGAAAGCATAATCCATGGAGTTTAGGATCGATGTCACTAGAAACTGGCTTTTGAAAATGTAAAACCAGTACTAATGCATCTAAAAATAACTAAATTAAATATATGCATAATTGAATTGTGTTGGGTTTCATGACAGGTAGAGAGACCCATTTTTCGATTTGGATTGTTTGGTATTGCTAATATTTGTTTGTTTAGTTAGAATGTTAAGCAAAACCAAAACTAAGATATTGTGTAGAGAGCAATGTCATCACATGACAAGTAAGATATGAATGCATTAGCTGGTGATGCTACTGAGTCTATGAATGACAAAATCTGTCCTTGTACAGTTTCATTACTCCTGTCTAGTGTAACCACCAACAGACATTCACCCGATACCCATTCAGCCAGTCAGTCATTCAGCACCATTTTCTTTGGCATTTCAATTATCTGACATACAGGAAAACAGATGCGATTCATTATGTGATACTTAAAGCAACACATTTAATTACGTGAATTGTTTTTTTGTTTTTTGTTTCTTTTTGTTACATTTCATAAGCTGAATTTTAGTCCTTATAATTTGGGTCATAGATTAAATAAACCTGTAAAGAAGCTGATGCACTTTATGGATTTTGCATTCATTAAAATATGTAGCTTAAAGGAATATTGATATGAGACTGGTGTGATAGCATTGTTTATTAACTTTGTCTGTGAAAAGTTTAACCTTTCAGCTTTCATGTTTCAACTGATATGACAATGTAACTTTTTCATAATATCCAAGAATAGCAATAATTTATGTGACATACATGGCTGTAAAGCACATTTGTTCTTTATGTACTTTAAGTACCAGAAGGACAATGGCGTTAGACAATGTGCTGTAAGTTTTAAGTAAATTAAGTTTTATGTAAATTACACTGATATTATAATAAGCAACTTGGGTATCACTACTCCTTTGAAAAATCAAATATATCCATCTTGTGTATGCCAAACCAATGTTTACGCTTGTTTTGTCTTTGTCTGTTTTCTTTGCATTTCTGTTTTCTGGCTTCAGGCCATTTCTGCTTCTTTGGCTGTACAGGTACTAATTCTCCCATTGTCTCTGCTGGTAAAGATGGATAATGAGTGTATTCCAGAGTGTTGTGGTGTGGTATCAACCACAGAGTAACTTACAACTCTTAATTAGTTTTTTTTTTTAAGTAGAGCAGGAAGGCAGGGCTAAAGGGGAACACAGAATAAAACAGGAGCATCCAACTAGCAAAACAGACAGACCAAACAGGGTAAACAACTAAAATGAACTGGCACAGAATAGAGAACACAGGGAAATTAAATAGGGAAAGAAGTGAGGAGGGTAACGAAGGAAAGCAGGTGGGACAAATTAACTAATAATAAGGGGGTGGTGCCAAGAAGAGAGATTGACAGAAATGCACACAGTGGTACACAGGAACAATAAAAGCCATGTTGGGCTCATCTCTGCTTATAGGTCATTGGAGGGGTTGGGATAGATCTGATTGGTTTGGTGGTCTTGGGGTCTCAGGTCTGGCGGTCTCGAATTTGGTGGTTCCAAGTCCAGTGGTCATGGAGGTAATGGAGGCATCAAATCCAGAGGTCTCAAGCATCTGTGTCATGGCTTCAGAGGCCATCCCAGAGCTGGCTGGTCTCCCTATCACAGCCACGTTGGCCATAAAGGTTGCCTTCCCCAAATGTTACCACCTTTCTGTATGTTTGGGTCACACACAGAGGCCGCTCAAGAAGATGGACTGCCCTGTTTCTTTTATACCGGCCGTGCTTCTTCCTCGTGGAGTCCCACTTCCGCTCCTACACAGCACAAGCCTGACCAGCTCTACTGGCATGTCTGCTTGCCTTGTCAGGCTCACCTGTGATCAGTGTGCCCAACCCTAGTCCCTGCCTAGTCTTGCTCGCTTGCCTTGCCGTCCTTCTGACAAGGATCTCCCACGGATCCACCAGAAATGGCCTGTTCTATCTTGCCTGTTCTTCCCTGCTTCTCAACTTTGGCCCTACACTGGTTCTCTGCCAGGCTTTCTGATTGGCAGAGCTACCCCGGTCTGTCCCTCTTGTCCCACCCTGGTTATCTTCTGGGGTTATAGTCCAGATGGAGTCGCCTTGGTACATCCTTCCATTTCCCCTCCCTTGATTTGCCTCTCTCCCTTCGGTTTTGCCTGCTTGTAGTTAATTCTGTTTTGTAGTCAAGGCCAGCAGCCATATCACCCTGTAGCCCAAGACTGGTTTCCCACTGAAGCTAAGCAGGGCTGAGCCTGGTCAGTACCTGAATGGGAAACCAAATGGGAAAACCAGGTAGCTGCTGGTAGAGGTGTTAGTTAGGCCAGCAGGGGGTGCTTACCCTTTGGTCTGTGTGGGTCCTAGTGCCCCAGTATTATGGGGACACTATACTGTCAAAGAGCACCGTCCTTAGGATGAGACGTTAAACCGAGGTCCCGACTCTCTGTGGTCGTTAAAAATCCCAGGATGTCCTTCGATAAAGAGTAGGGGTGTAACCCAGGCATCCTGGCCAAATTTGCCCATTGGCCCCTGTCCATCATGGCCTCCTAATAATCCCCATATCCTGATTGGCTTCATCACTCTGTCTCCTCTCCACCAATCAGCTGGTGTGTGGTGGGCTTTCTGGCGCAAAATGGCTGCCGTCGCATCATCCAGGTGGATGCTGCACATTGGTGGTGGCTGAGGAGATTCCCCCCTTCTATATGTAAGCGCTTTGGGTGTCTAGAAAAGCTCTATATAAAATGTAATGAATTATTATTATTATTATTATTATTATTATTATTATTATTATTATTATTATTATTGTAGTGGTTTTTCCCTTATTGCTCCTCGTTGGATTGCAACCTTGTAGTGGTGGGGAGCTTGTGTCTCAATTACCCCTAGAGCTATACCAGTGGGAGATTTAACTCCTGGTAGGGCCACCCATGCTGGACAGGTCAAAGGGTAGAGGCCAGACAAAGAGCAATCCACTGGTCCTCAAGGTTGGAGGTTTAGCACAGGGCTATCAACTCTGTCTTGTAAAAACAAGCACATTACACGAAAGGAAGCCAGTCACAGAAATGTGGAAATTATGAACGCCAAACTAAAGACTATGATAGGATTTCCTTTCCTGCTCCTCACCTCTGGTCCCACCCCAATTCTCTGGTGGGGTTTCTGATTGGCAGAGCCACCCTGATCTCTCCCTCCTGCCCTGGTGATTTGCTGGTGTTTTAATTTGGCTGGAGTCTGTCCTTCTGGTTCCCCTCCCATCCCTCCCTCCCTTGATGTGTCTCCCTTCGACTAATCTGTCTTGCTGTTGTGCCTGTTTTTTTTTTTTTTGTCGGTTATATTTTGTGTTGGTTGTTCCCTTAATGGAACTCCCAAGTGGTGATCCTTTGAGGGGTCATCTTTGTTCTAGTTTTTCCTGGATCTGTGGTGAGGGAATCCTAATACCCTGTTAGTCTTGTTTTACGGGAGCGCACAGGTTTGTTTGCCTGGGTGTCTGCTTATGTATTACGCTTTGTGTGTTTTGGGCATGGTGTTTGAATCCTGACACTTTGGTCCAGTCTTGGTTCAGAATCAGTGTCGTTATCCTGACACTTTCGTTCAGTCTGCTGTTATGTTTTCGGTTTGACAGATAAATGTTTGTTTTCCATGTGCTCTTCTGTCTTATTGTGTTGTGTTTAAGCACACAGCATTGGCTGATTGCATTTTCATTCATCACATCTGTTTTTTTTTATATATAATTTGGTCTCAAAGAAATGTGAAAATTGGACCAAATCTTCAAGGCAAACATTGGTGTTGGGTCGAAAACAAGGTGCTGCAAAATACATTAGATGCTAGTGCAGTGGTCAAACACATCTGTCTAGCACGTTAACCTAGAAAACAATAGACTATATATTTGTAGGATTTAAAAAAAAGAGTGGTATGACTTCAGCTTTGTGGATTTTTGCTTCATAAAACATACCTGCACAAAACAAAAAAAGCAAGCAGTTTGGGAAATGATTACAATGCAGGATGTGAGCAAGTCCAGAACTCGGAACTAGGATCAGTCAAAATTTGCTACTTACAAAAAAGTAGTATGTTTACTACATTTTTAAAGGGGTGATGAATTGAGTAATCAACTTTCCCTTGAGCTTTTGATATATAAAAGGTCATGGTAATATAAGAATATCCTCTAAATTTCAGAGCTGAAAACGTCCCTGTTAGTCAAAGAAAAGCTTTTATAGACACCAGGCTCAGCAAACGAATGTTTGCTTCTACTGACATCAGTGCGCAACAAAAAAAACACACCTCAACAGAATAAGCGTGTGAAGTTCAGTTGCCCCGCCCACCGATTCATGGGATCCTGCAAGCAGCAGCAATAAACAAGCTGAAGATGATAGCAAGACACTGCGCTATTCCTGGTTGTGGAAAAACACAGTCACTGCATAAGCTTCCTTCGGATCTTAATATTAGGAATGTGTGGTTGAACTTAATTTTTAATGAAGTTCCAGCTCACGTGGGGGAGACAGTGGTGTTCACTTATTTCACCACGGGATCGTTTGTAAACAAATCTCACTGTCACCATGCTATCTTCTATATTGGATCCACCAGGAGGAATGTTGCAACACACTTATGTGAGTAAAACGTGTTTTTAAAAAAAAAATGTAATAGTATTGCATTGTTATAGATCGCTTTGCTTATGTGTACATGTCTAACAGAGCATAAGTTACCTTTAGCACGCTGGATTTAGACGCCTCATTTTTGATGAACGCGCAAGATGAGCACTTGCCTGACCTAACGCCTGAACTAATAATCAATAATCACCATCAATTCAATCTAATAATCAGGTTGATAAGTAATTAAACGTGTGGCTGAGGGGGTGCTCTATGATGATCATGTTTAATAAACATTATGTTGTATTTCGCTTGTTCCGATTCTATGCTTAATGGGAAGTAATGGACGGCACTAGAGCGCGCTCGCGCCCCTACACAATTGTCGCCCTAGGTTACCGCCTATCTCGCCTATAGCAAACGCCGGCCCTGCTCAGACACGTATGGGCCAGGGCTCGCTTTTCGTTTCTCCAAAACGAAAGCCCGTCGGCAGGCCAATGAATCTCATAATATTACTTTTGTTCTGCTGTTCTCTCTCTCTTGACGTGACATTTGAAGGGCATGCTCGCGCACGTGTATGTGCACGGTTCACGCTTATATCGACCAATCGTGCGGGCTATGTAATACAAAAATAAAAGTCCAATCAATCACAGGTAGATGAGAAATAAATCATTGTGTTTGTTTGATAAAGACATACTTGAATCAGTCCGGTTGCCGCTTTCAAATAAACCCTCCCTCATGTGAACTGAACTGACAGGGGCTAGATATGCAAAATCAATCTATTAAATCTATTACATTTTAAAAGATAGATTTTGCCGTCAGATTTAATCTATTAAATATGCAAATCTTATCCAATCCTAGCCATGGACGTTTACTTCCAAGTCTTCAGTGCGGCACCTATCAAAACCCAGCGTTTTGAAGAGAGCCTAAAAACCAGTGTAGAAAATAGCCTATTACTTATTATTTATGATGTATTTGAATGTAAAAACCACACAAACCTCATTAGTTGACCTCAGACAACAGTATAAAAAATTTAAAAAGCCAGTTCATGACACCTTTAAGAAAGGGACAAGCACTAACTAACTGTTCCAATATGAAATACATCAACAAAAGAAGGAAATGCATTTGGCAAGCAATTGTATGACGTTTTTAAGATTTCTGATTACATTTTCATTAAGTTTTGGGGAAGATTGGCAAAAGGTTAGATTTTCTTTTGTTTTCTTGTTTGGGAGTATGTAATTCATTTTCCAGCTGCACAAAAATAATTGCAGTTTATTGCCAATTAAAGTAATCAGTTCCAAAATAGCCCCGAGTACTTTGCCCGGCTTGACATACGACAGAACATGAGGAGATAGAAACGAGGAAAAATCATTGTATCTAGCCAGAGTGTGTCCCCTTAGGAAGAGTGATTCTTCAAGGCTGTGGAGATTTGGCTACGGCCTCCTCAAGTTCTGTCAGGCAGATGTCAACTGCAGACCTGGCTGGCGGCAGTCTATGAGGAAAATATCATTAATACTTCATCATGTTTTAGCTAAAATGTGTCAGGCAGATGCACACAGATTGGGATGAAGGTGTCTCTTGTGACCACACTGTTGTTATTTTGAGAAGGAGGGGAAAGACATCAGCCAACGCAACAGTCCCATTACATCATAAATGATTTATGCAGGATGCACTTGATTAATGCACACGCAGAACATGTCATACCAGAAAAACATGACAAGTGACATTAGTGAGGCATTCCCACAGGCATTTGCACTGGTCACTATGCAGAATGTCTTACAATTAGAGAATGTCTCATAATTGAATCTTATTTCACAGCCAGACAGTTTGTGGAATAATAGCCAGAGCATCTCCATCAACACTTACGCATGATGGGTGGGTTTCAACCTAAGTACTGAATGTTACATTACATAACACTCAAATGTTAACATTAAACATTTTATATCAAAGTGGTTACAGTAAGTATAGTCAGACATAAATTCATCCACACTACAGTTTTAACATAGATGATACGTTGGCGTAATAATGTTCAATCCCAGCAAGCAATAGCCTTTATTACACCATCTAGGTTAACTATAGACCCGATATAGTCCTGCTATGAGTAACCCACTTCTAGCCAAAATAACCTTGAATTTGGTTAAATGTCGTTTTTGCCTAAATAGATTGTGAGATGTTTGACATGCTGTATGATCATTTAAGCAAAGTCAACAGTGATTACAAGGTGTTTTGTTTAATTTCTTTGACAAGTTCATGTTCTATCTAGATAACGTCTATTCTTTGGCTATGGTTAGATGTCTGAGATTTTCACCGAGAGCCCAAATTTGAGTCCTAAAAATGAACTAATTAATAAAAAAAAAATCCCCTGTAAATAATTGCAATTGATCAGTTTTTCATATTTTTATATTGTAATAATTTCACAGTTAATCTACAAATGAATCTGAAGACAGTATTTTAAATATTTGCTGTAACAGCATCTTTTGATGAAGTATCACTGATAGTGATGTCCCTATGAAACTATTTTAAAACATTAATGCTAGACATGGTGTTACAATATAATTGACAACTACCAATTACAACATTTATTAGGCTTTAAAAAAAACTACTTTTAATTTAATTTAACTTCAAAAAAATCTTCACATAGAACCATTGTAATAATGTCATATTTACCTTTGGCCTTTATCAATATATATATATATATATATATATATATATATATATATATATATATATATATATATATATATATATATATATATATATATATATATAGTCTTAATTGCATAAATAATCAAATAAATATAGATTCATCCTTATTAAAGCTATAATTTTTTGTTAAAGGTGCACTATGCAACTTTCCATCCACTGGAGGGCGCCTATTCTAAACAAAGGTGTAGTTTGATGACGCCAAGTGTGAGCGCAGCATCTTGGGACATGTGGTCTTCACCTCACAGCCGGTGGAAAATAGGACTCGGGCAGAAATCATGTTCATGGATGCAGTTATTAACGTTACTGTAGTCTAAGCAGAGCAGGAGCGAGTGTTGAGGAGCTGAGCACGGCCGCTGGAGCGATTGTTAAACAAACACACAGCTCGCGAGTACCGGGACTTTTATTATGACGGGACGAGACACAGTCGCCAGGCGCGCACACTTCTGCTTTTACCGGTCATGATTATAAGGTTTAATTATTTAAGTATGTTTAAAATGATGTTATGACGTTACTCTGTGCGTTCGTTTGGCGTTGCTGTGACTTGTTCACACTGCTAAGAGTAAAGCGCTTCTGCAGAATAAAACCGAGAGTAACGCAGATATGACGTGATTGACAGGCGACTCGCTCAGACGCTATGCTGACACGTCCCGGTCCTTGGTTAAAATAGCAATTTTCTCACAATTTACAAATAGTTGGAAACATTTGGGATATTGTAAGTACTCAACTGAACAAAATATATAACACTGGCCCAGTGATTTTTGGATATTTGACTCCAAAAATACTAATTAGTGCACCTTTAAACAGAAAGGTAATTTCATGATGCGCAGAACTCATGTAGACATCTTAAATTGTATTATAAATGAAGATTTGCTTCATAATAGAAGCAAAGTGCCCATGCTGACCCCTGACCCCGCCGAAAGCCCCAAGTGGCTCGTGAACATCAGAACTGGACCACGGAGCAATGGAAGAAGGTGGCCTGGTCTGATGAATCACGTGTTCTTTTACATCATGTGGATGGCCGAGTGTGTGTGCGTGGCTTACCTGAGTAACAAATGGCACCAGGATGCACTATGGGAAGAAGGCAAGCTGGCAGCGTGATGCTTTGGGCAATGTTCTGCTGGGAAACCTTGGGTCCTGCATCCATGTGGATGTTACTTTGACACGTACCACCTACATAAGCATTGTTGCAGACGATGTACACCGTTTCATGGAAACGGTATTCCCTGGTTGCTTTGGCTCTTCCAGCAGGAGAATGATCCTGCCACAAAGCAAAACTGGTTCAGGAATGGTTTAAGGAGCACAAAAACAAGTTTGAGGCATTGACTTGGCCTCCAAATTTCCCAGATCTCAATCCAATCGAGCATATTTGGGATGTGCTGAACAAACAAGATCCACCTCACAACTTACAGGACATAAATGATCTGCTGCCTACATCTTGGTGCCAGATTCCACAGCACACCTACTAGGGTCTAGTAAAGTCAAAGCCTCGATGGGAAATGGCTGTTTTGGCAGCAAAAGGGGGCCAATGCATTATTAGGAAGGTGGTCTTAATCATCGGAGTATATACCTAGTAATTAATAATCAAAATATAAACTCAATCTATTGGACTTCTCTCTAGTTATGTATATAAATTTCTGTCATCACAATTGTTAGATTCGAGACTTGTATTGAGAATTGTCAATGGCATTATTTGAGGGAATCAACCCAGCAAAAGCTCATCACATTTTAGAGGATAGCATTGCCATTTCAGTGACTGCAGTGGAAGGCAGGTATCAGCATTTGATTAGGCGAGTTCGATAAGAGCAGCCAGATGATTAACAATTTGATCTGTTAATGCGGGGGTCAAAAGATCAAGGCTGGAGCCCATGAGAGTTACTGAAAAACTCCCCCTGACTTATAACAATTGTGACCTTGAAGATGGTATTTAACCACAGGCATCTCCAAAGAAACTTCTGTTCCTGTAATTAGTGTACTGTGGTTGGTTTGGGTAAAAACATTTACTGAATGACATCAGTGAGAACACATTCCCATACAGAAATGTAATATATGTACATATATGTCCCTATATCTGTGTAGTGATGCCATATATGTTTCATATAAGGCAATACATTATTAGCACATATATACAGTCTTATGATATATGAAGATATATGAATAACCATAGAATAATTATTATATATACATATATTAAAATTATTTATATGATGACTTTTTATATGGTATGGGTGGCTAGAGTGGCCCACAGAGTTTGAGAGGCAAGAGTGGCCCACAGAGTTTGAGAGGCAAGAGTGGCCCACAGAGTTCGGCAGGCCAGGGCTGCCCACAGAGTTCAGCAGGCCAGGGCGGCCCACAGAGTTTGGCAGGCCAGGGCGGCCCCGCAGATTTCGGGAGGCCTGGCTGCCCCACAGAGTTTGAGAGGCCAGAGCAGCCCACAGAGTTTGAGGGGCCAGGACGGCCCACAGAGTTCGATAGGCCAGGGTGGTCCACAGAGTTCAAGAGGTCAGGGCGGCCCACAGAGTTTGAGAGGCCATGGTGGCCCACAGAGTTCGAGAGGCCATGGTGGCCCACAGAGTTCAGCAGGCCAAGGCCACCCACAGAGTTCGGAAAGTCTGGGCGGCCAACAGAGTTCGAGGGGTCAGGGCGACCATGAATGGCTGCAATCGATATGATTTTGTATCAAAAAGTCACTCAAAGTAAACACCATACTTCAGTTTACCTGCAAATGTATTTATTTATGCCCCCACAGTTACAACAGGGAACAGGGAATCTCACATTGACTTAAAACAATTACATCTGAATTTATAACAAAAATGAGAAGAGCCTGGAAAACCATGACAACCTGCATTTGCAAAATGGAAGTATATACAAATTTAAACTTGCCAATAAATACAGAAATGGGACAGTACTATTGAAAGAAAGAACATAGAAGAAAGAATGAAATACTCTGAATACTCCAAACTCAGGGGTTTCCACCATGAACAATGTCCCGAAGCCTTTCAGGGGCTTGACAGAGCCAGTTTTGCACAATCCCAGCAAAGATGAACTCTGATGCCTCTGTTTTATCAGCATTCACTTGTAAGGCGTCTAAAACAACAAGAAGTTAGTAAATATTTGGAAATATGATTAATTATACATTACATACAGGTCCTTCTCAAAAAATTTGCATATTGGGATAAAGTTCATTATTTTCCATAATGTAATGATAAAAATTTAACTTTCATATATTTTAGATTCATTGCACTCCAACTGAATTATTTCAGGTCTTTTATTGTTTTAATACTGATGATTTTGGCATTCAGCTCATGAAAACCCAAAATCTCAAAAAATTAGCATATCATGAAAAGGTTCTCTAAACGAGCTATTAACCTAATCATCTGAATCAACTAATTAACTCTAAACACCTGCAAAAGATTCCTGAGGCTTTTAAAAACTCCCAGCCTGGTTCATTACTCAAAACTGCAATCATGGGTAAGACTGCCGACCTGACTGCTGTCCAGAAGGCCATCATTGACACCCTCAAGCGAGAGGGTAAGACACAGAAAGACATTTCTGAACGAATAGGCTGTTCCCAGAGTGCTGTATCAAGGCACCTCAGTGGGAAGTCTGTGGGAAGGAAAAAGTGTGACAAAAAACGCTGCACAACGAGAAGAGGTGACCGGACCCTGAGGAAGATCCGGAGAAGGACTGATTCCAGACCTTGAGCAAATTTTGCATGTCATTCGGAAATCAAGGTGCCAGAGTCTGGAGGAAAATTTGGGGTAAGGAAATGCCAAAATGCCTGAAGTCCAGTGTCAAGTACCCACAGTCAGTGATGATCTGGGGTGCCATGTCAGCTGCTGGTGTTGGTCCACTGTGTTTTATCAATGGCAGGGTCAATGCAGCTCGCTATCAGGAGATTTTGGAGCACTTCATGCTTCCATCTGCTGAAAAGCTTTATGGAGATGAAGATTTGGTTTTTCAGCACGACCTGGCACCTGCTAACAGTGCCAAAAGCACTGGTAAATGGTTTACTGACCATGGTATTACTGTGCTCAATTGGCCTGCCAACTCAAATAGGGAAAAGATGGAGGTGTTTGGTACTTCTAACTTGATCTCTGTTTGGTTCCATAGTAAATGAACTGGGGTTAGTGGGCTAAGCTAAATGCTATCAGATCATCACCGCGCGTCAGAGAGATTAAGTGCACGCACTGAGACGAGAGAGGTATGTATCAACTCGTTTTAGTTAAGGGAATAACATAGTTTAATATAAAAAGGCAGTGAAGTATCCCTTTAAGGCAGCTATCGAAGCATCCTGGGCCTCCAGAACACCTCAGCAGTGCCACAGGCTGATCGCCTCCATGCCAGGCCGCATTGAAGCAGTCATTTCTGCAAAAGGATTCCCCACCAAGTGTTGAGTGCATAACTGAACATAATTATTTGAAGGTTGACTTGTTTGTATTAAAAACACTTTTCTTTTATTGGTCTGATGAAATAGATTTTGGGTTTTCATGAGCTGTATGCCAAAATCATCAGTATTAAAACAATAAAAGACCTGAAATATTTCAGTTGGTGTGCAATGAAAGTTTAATTTTTATCATTACATTATGGAAAATAATGAACTTTATCACAATATGCTAATATACAGGTCCTTTGAGAAGGACCTGTATATAGCCTGGTCTGACAAGCCAGACCCACATCAAGATGTTTGGTCTGGAAACTCATCATTGACAGCTCAATCCGAGGGGCGGATAAACGGTCGTCTTTCAAACTCCCTCTGCACCGTTCGCCAGTTTCTCTGTTTACTATTAGCACACAAGCGCAACTCGGCCGTCATTATGTTGAGCCCCGCACACAGACTCTGTACACGATGTGATTGGCCCAACCAGAGTTTGGCTTTTACAGCTCAGAACTGTATTGAGAGTTGCTAGACTCTCGTGGCAGATTAGATTTGCTGCCGCTAGGGTACATCTAGATTTCTAGGCTACCTATTTCTAGGCCAATCTATAGAGCAATGGCAAGGGAAACTAACTTTATTGAACTTCGAGAGCCCCTCGTGGTCGGGAGCATTTCCGTTGTGTTGTGGCGATTCCGTCGTGCTGTGGTGATTTCGTTGTGTTGTGGTGATTTCTTTGTGTTGTGGCTCGTTTCCATTGTGTTGTGGCAAACTCATTGTGTTGTGGTTTCATGTAGTACGGCTGCACTAAATTGTAATGATGTAATTGTGGTCGGCCTCGTGAGGTAATCTCACAGCTGAAGCAGAGTTACTAACTGATTGTATTTCCCCTCACTGCACCAATAGGTCAATCAGTTGGTAACTCTGTGCGATTATACCTCACGAGGCCGACCACAATTACATCATTACAATTTAATCTTTAATGCAGCAAGAAAGAAAACGAAAAGAGTGAAATTTTTAAGTTCTGTAGGCAGCTATATCAAACTGCAGAAATGTAGCAAACTGTTGTGTCTCCAGTTCGTGTTGTAAATTGATAATCTACGGTGGCCCAGTAGCGCAGCCGTACTAAATGAAACCACAACACAATGGAAACAAGGCACAACACAATGAAATCACAACACAACAGAAATGAGCCACAACACAACGAAATCACCACAGCACAACGGAAATTCTCCCAACCACGAGGGGGCTCTCAGAGTGCAATAAAGTTAGTTTTCCTTGCCATTGCCATCTGATCGCCTCTCGTTTCTACACTGGACGAATATGGGATGATTTTAATATTAAAATGATTCATATGTGCGTGCAATGAGTAACGTGCATTTCTGGATCCGCGCTGCTCATGCATTCATTGACATGTTTGTAAGTCGATCCTATATTGTCTCAAAATCCAAACAAATCAAATAGGATCGACTCACAAGTCAATAAATGCAGCACCGTTTCCACAAATGCACATCTTCCTCGTTGTACGCACAGATTAATCATCAATTAATCAAGGAATATTGGTTATATTTAGAGGCTAGAATATCATAGACTTTGGAGTAGACCCTTTTACTTTGGCTAGTAAGATAGAAACCTCCCAAATCAGTAATAGAAATGCACTTGAAACAACTCAAAACCCATTTGCAACCATGTAGAGATGGCCCAGAACATCCTAGCAACTGCACAGCAACTCCCAAGCAACCACTTTTGCTCACCAGAAAAGGTAATTATTGTATATCATCTCAATATTATGAACAGAGATTTTACCATTTTAATAGTCAAACTCCAAGCGAAAGCAGTGCATTTCAGCGTTAACACCATGTGCGCTCATAATCTGTGAGAAATAATGAGCACTATTTGAACACTCTGAAAACAATAGGTTAAATCCTCCCACACCACTTTATGCATTATATAACACACCTACCTGACTTTAAAGGTCTGTCTGCTCAATTTACCTGAAATTACGATACATACAATGAGAAATAGACAAATGTACAAATTACGATATATGCAAATGTACAAATAATCCTACTGATTGTAGACATTAAGCTACATGTGTAATTGTCTTGTGCCTTTAGTGCAGTCAAAGACTGAACATTATTTAAAAAATGCCTGCTTGTGTAACTGGCCTTTGAGTCACTTCAATTCAGATTCCCAGTGTATTTTCAGTGAATTTGGATTTTTCTTCTTTCTATATTTTTTTATTTATTTTTTAAATGAGATCAACTATCAGCATGTCTGTCAACTATCAACAATCCCATCTGTCTCTGCTGATAAGGGAGGCCGGCGCTGAGAGGCTCTTCGGTGAGCGTGGGCGAGTCGGAGCGATGCTTTAGAAAGGAAATGTGATAAAATTAGAGACGGTCTCATTAAAGATTGAATCTGGTTAAATGTTTGCTTTAATAGAATTTCCAGTCACATAGTCATCTGAGAGGAAGATACACAAACCTTCACCAGTTCTGAGGAGAGACGGAGCACACACTCGCACACCTGTTCTTTTCTCAGCCGCCCTCTGAAATGCAGACATTGAAATAAACTCTGCTATATGGCAAAGAAAGACTGTTCTTGAAACCGCAGAGTGGAATTCTTTTGAAGAAAGGATAATTATGCTTCTCAAAGGCAAATGAGATACAGGCATGTGGCGGACCGTATTTATAAATGTTATCTAAAATTGTAGTTAATTTGCAAGTTTCTATAAATGTGTAATTTATGTGCCTCTAGTGACAGTAAATGGAATTACAAAAATAACAGATAGGTCTTCTGAGCACTCATTTTCTATTGGTTAGAGACACAGATATCTACACCCATTACTCATGGCATTAGATGAGAAAATGTTACTGTGCTGGCTTCTCAAGGCAAATTCATTAAATCTATTTTGTTTGACATCACAGGAGAGCTGCAAGCAGTGGGAGCAGGTGGCGCTGTTGTTTTAATAGGGAGAAAGGGGTCTTGTTATAGAGGGTCTTTATATTTAAAGGAAATAAATTATTAAAACGATTAAAAAATATTTAAGGTAATAAAGAAAAAGACATAACAGTAAAAGCCGTTCTAGATCTAATTGTACTTGTGAAGTAATCATTGTAAACTATTTGCAATATTTTTTTTGTTAAAGGGGTCATGAATTGATATTGTTTGATGTATAACTGTAACGGTCACCCACCATGGGCAAGCAAAAAGGAATGCTTTGGCCAAATTAAACAGAGGCAGAGTGACTACAAGAAGTTTAAAGTATCAAATGAATATTTATTTAGACATCAAAAATAGGGATAACCCAACCCACAAAGAGTACAAAATATAATCTTTTCCAAAATTAAGTTCCTCAAAGAAAGTTCCTACAAAAGAAACGAAAAACAAAAAAACAGAAAATACCTGGAGCCCTCAAGCCACCCTCCACTGCAGGCCTCGCACAGACTAAACTCCCTTCAAACAAATACACACATTTATAGTGGCGGCCAGCACTATTACCCCATGGGAAGGGACAAACTCACATACAACACTTTACACATTTTCCCATAAATATAGATTCTAGGAGAAACAGATTGACATAGCATGGAAAACCAATACATCTTCTCTTATGTTATCCCACATCTCATTTCACATACATTGAACAGGAAACTAACAGAAACAACTCGGCCGCGTTGTCCCCGAAACCCCCACGCTCAATGATTAAATGGTACAGTCCCCACATAAGCGGAACCGAAAATTCCTGCCTCGGTTTCCCCACCAGAACTCTAAAATCATGGGACAAACATTACCACGCAATCACAGGTATTTCATTCGCGCCTTTCAATAGGCAATCATAATAAACTCTTATATCAATAAACAGTCTCTGTGTGTGTGCACGTGTGTGTGCACGTGAGAGGGAGAGTTAATTTCTACATATCCAGTCCAGATTAGCGATGCGGTCCTTCCTTGACCGTCATAATAACAATGAAAAGCTTTTATTGACAGCTGGCTCATCAAACGATCGATCTATGAATGTGCTTCCCCTCAGAAAGCAGTGAAACTTTGCCTCAACATAAGAAGACCAATGTATTATTCTGTACCCCCCCCCCCCCCCCCCCCACGACTCGCACATGACATGTATCAAATAGCATAGGCCTACGTGGAGCTAAACCAGATTGAACTTCCAAGCAATAAACATGCTATGAGCTTCCTTCTGATCAATGCATGGTTGAACTTTATTTTTCATGAAGATCCAACTCA
Organism: Pseudorasbora parva; assembly: GCF_024679245.1. Classification (NCBI taxonomy): domain Eukaryota; kingdom Metazoa; phylum Chordata; class Actinopteri; order Cypriniformes; family Gobionidae; genus Pseudorasbora; species Pseudorasbora parva. The sequence goes on from NC_090178.1 coordinate 48,815,207, forward strand.
TGTGGGTACAACCATGTGCGGATCTACAGGGGGGCAAGTTGTCATATCCCCCCCCCCCCCAGCTGCCCCCCTAATGGTGATGATCCAAAAACTATTCTTGCAAAAACAACCTGCCAGTATGTCCAATACATTTGCCAAAAGTAAACCATTTATTTTTTTATTTTAAATGTAATAAAATATGTAAAATACCCCGCCCCCTGCCCCTCAAATACTTAGCTACGACCCTGATTCAAACGTGCAGAGCGGCGTTCGCTCAGTCTGGCTCACACACAGCGAGTCTGCTGCGGTGCGGTGGCCCAACAAACCGACTGGAGAGACTGAGCTGCCCCAGACCCCCTGAAGGTGAAGTGAGTTTCCCCAGGGTTAGTTTAAACACACGTTTAACTTTAAAATTACATTTGTAATGAATGTAATGTATGCTAAAGACGATTCAGCATCAGCAAAAATCAGCGGTTGTGATTAGTAAGAGCACTCTTCCCTTTGATTAGCCTAATTTTGATTTTAGTAAAGACAAGAACAGCTTAATAAAAAATATAAAAATATTGTATAACTGCCAACTCAATTGACAGGCATCATATACATTTTCTTACGCACAGAAAAATCGCGAAGCAAAGAGGACATGGAGACCGACAGACTAGACAGAGGTTACTTATGATATTTTAAATCATCTCAGCTCTCAGATTCTGTCACTTTTATTATGAAATTCAAACAATACATGTCGTAGGGCTCTCTGTATGTTTACAGTATTGGTGAGTTGTTTTTTCTTGAGATTAGGTACATCTTGTGTGCCTAATATTTATCCAAATGAGTCAATATTAAATCAAATCACAATCATTTAATTTAATTGAAATAACAAAAAGCAATTCCTTAGAATTAAATGCCACCATAATCACCCATATATGGTATGAACATGGTCTGAATGATTCTTAAAGTCATCTTAAAGACTTCTTAAAGTCAGATAATATTTCATTTGATTTGCTCAGAATTAAATGCAGCCATAATCACAAGGCAATACTGTTTTAATATTTATTTATACAGAGTCGTCATCTACACACTGCCTCTGCAACGCGAGATTCGATCCGTTTATCCCTTGAGATGAAAGTGCACAGGCGGGAGGCCGAAACAAGAGCTGACTGCATGCCTCGCAACAAACAGTATCACGTACAACGATTGCGTGTTTGCTCTTATTGCAGACCCGTAATCTGCATGCTGCCTCGGCAATGCAAGATCAAGCCTTGCATTATGAAGTGCCGAGCTCTCGTTTACTTCGCTACCTCGATACTGAGCACATCTAATTCCTTGGAATGGGACCGCTCAAGCATCTGGTTCTCCACCCCAGGGGAAGAAGGCACAGCATGGGTTTCCGCACGAGGAAGGAGAACATCTGAACTGTCAGACGAGGACTAAGAAGGTGCCTCAGCAGTCCCAAAACCCGTTGACCAGTCCATCTGCGAGCCCACCGATCTACACCGCCACGCCAAGCCTGCCATCCTCACAAAATACTTTTGGACAAACAACACCAAATAGACAAACAGTTCATACACAGAGAGCCTCGCTGAAGAGCAAAAAGGCTGTCTGTTCTATGGACCTGCGTGCATTTGTAGCTTCCTGTCTGTCGACTGCTTCAGACGCGCTGCACCAAGGGACTATCACCAAAGTGGCACTGACGCAGTCCGAGTTCCCTCGAAAGGGAACTAAAGAATTTGTGTTGAAATTCACAATCATCTTCTGTGAACATCAAGCCCCTCCTCCTTAGATTTGATTGGTTCTCTCAAATTAGTGTTAGGGGTTGACAGTTTTGACCCATAGACCAGATATGCAAAATGAAGACCAGGAGTCAGGATGTTCAATCATCGGAGAGAATTTTACTGAAGAATAGTTTGCAGTTTCATCGGTAGAGTCAGCTTCAGAGTCTCTCAGGGCGGTGTCAGGCCAGACTCTACTCTACCTTACACAAAATTAGCACACCAGTTATACCAACTTCAAGGGCATGATTTACATCATTATGAACACGTGGAATATTACTGTTTGGCATTAAGTCTAAACAATGTGTCACGCGAGAATAGATAGGAGATGTTGTTGTTGTTTTTGTTGTTGTTGTTGTTGTTAATCATGATGTATACATCAGACAATCCCAAGATTGGGGTAGTGTTGACTTCAGGGGAGTCCTAGAAAGACGCCAAGAGGTCTAGGGTCTGAGAAAAAGCGGTCCAATCCAGTCGGAAGACCTGCACAGAACATGTAACACACACACACACAAGACTCTAGGGCACATCTCTCCTCCAAGGTTAGTGCAGCAGTGAGCTTATCAACAGGACAAGATTTCAACACCACATGACAAACGAATCTCCAGAAAGAAAAGTATGACTAATATCATCTACCTCATTCTATAAAGAAATAAAAAGAAATATAAAGACAAAAATGTACTTCTATCAATGGGGAAAATCACACTATATAAATGGGAAGAAATCACAATTGGGAGACTCAAATCCTCCCACCCCTTCCTGTCCTGGGGTTACTAACAACAGGCATGATTCACCTCTTGGAAGATCTAACTTTCTCTCCAAGGCCCTGTTGGTCAGGACCCAGAGATAGAGGTCAGGCTATCTATGTCAGGGGCACATAGATAGGGGTCAGACTGTCTTTGTTAGACCGTCTCTGGAAAGCAAATTAGACACCATACAGCAGACACAGAGTCAAAATCATATTAAATAATAGTTAAATGTATTAAAAATCATTCAAAAGGATAAGATGCATATGATGAAGAGGCAAGGGTGTCGGCCCACTCCCCCCTTCATTACAGAGAGACATTTAAATCAATGTTAGACCACTGAGGCAAAGCAGCCAAAAATATAAAAACATTTTATTGAGATTGTGTTCATTTTAGGTGAACTTTATTGGTAAGTCAAGCATTCCGTAAACTCTGGCTACAGTAAAGCACATTGCAGTGTTTTTTTAGTAGCTTAATGATACTATTATTAATTTATATAGTTTGAACTTTAGAGCAAGGCTGCAGAACTTTGTGCCTAGAAGTAAAGATGGCAGATTTCAGATGGTGTACTAGTCCCAGCAGAACAACAGTTATTGAGATAAACACGAGTGCTAGTCCAGCAAAGTCAGAGCTCCGACTTAATGAAATAAACTCTGGGCCACCTTGCAACTTGTCTGGGCAAGAGCCGCAAACCTAGACGGGAAGATTTGTCTGACTGACATGTAAAGCGATCAGTCACTGCTTGTTTTGTTTTTATGTCCCTGTTAGAGCCGGATTGATCCGATCAGAGATTATATATCACTTCAATTGATCCTTGTGGTTTTTGTTTATTTTTTATTTAATTAATATGCAGCATGAAATACAAAGTTAGAAGAGACAATGAAGAGACAAAGTTAGAGAGGCCAGGTTGAGATGGTTTGGACATTTTCAGAGGAGGGAGAGTGAATATATTGGTAAAAGGATGCTGAGGTTAGAGCTGCCAGGCAGGAGGTCAAGAGGACGACCAAAGAGGAGGTTTATGGATGTAGTGAAGGAGGACATGAAGGTAGTCGGTCTGAGAGAAGAGGATACAGAGGATAGGACTAGATGGAGGCAGATGATTCGCTGTGGCGACCCCTGAAGGGAACAGCCGAAAGAAAAAGAAGATGAAATAAAATATTTCACTGACACAACTATGAAAACAGAACAGAATGCAGCTTTTCTTCTGCAAAATTCCAAATTTTAATATATCCTTTAAATATGTGATGTTCGTAACATGGCAAATGTATAGATCAAATCCTATGATTTGTTCTTCTGAAGTTACAGAATTACTAATACTATTATATATACAGAAACAAATACTATTAATTCATTAAATTACTTTTGGGGAAGTCGTCTTACTAATGGATTACTTGTAGTTGTCTCCATATTTAGCTTTGTTTTATTATGGAAATGTCCAGCTTTCTGTGTTTTCACTGTTATATGGTAGGAGGCGCTATTACACATCTCGTAAAAGAGCACTCAATTTCCTGATCAAAACAAAGAAGTATGCAAAGATGAAAAGCAGAAACAAATGGTATCATATGTAATCAAATGCAATATGTAAAATCATCAACATTAAACATCATATAAACCAAAACCTAATGTTACTGAATGAAATGTCATCCCAGGACGAGCTCTACAACTGAAACTTTGATGGACTACTCTGTGTTTGATTTTCGGAAGGTACTTTCTTTTGATATATTGCATGCTCAGATATTCATACAACAATTTTCTGGGGGCCATGAAAATTTTGTTTAAAATATTAAAAAATATGCTGGCCAGGAAAGTGTTAAACAGTTATTTTAATGGAATATATCACCTCAAATCATCTACAGTGTTTTTATCGTTGGTGTTTGTTAGCAATGAGAGCTGTACAGAACCTTGTAAAATATGAAAATATGTTAATAAGCTCTTTTGTTGTGCTGTTGTCCTCTCAAATGGCAGGCAGACAGCGACAGCGCTTCGGATGGCATCCAGGGTCACTGCCCTTCTAACAGCTGGGATTTGGATGCCCTTCTCATGGGCACAATGGCTCTGGCAAGGGCATGACTGCGGCCCCGGATACTGGCCTCGCTTCAACTAAAAGATAAATGGCAACAGAAAATGGAAACTGCTGTTTATTTCAGGTTAAAGGCCTCTTGTTGAAGTAAACCGTTTCAGCTGGTTTCCAGTGGTAGTTACACAGCATTCAAAGACAGTGTAAACAGAACAAAAGCTCAGATGAGATTAAACTGATATTTGTCTCGCTGAATCTTTTTTGGTTGGATTTCCCTGTCCCTCCCTGATCCCCAAATACTATAACATCCTTTTAGTGGTTCACGGATGATTTTGGAAGTCAAGCAATCCACAGAAATGTCCAAATATCATTGTCTGTGATTAGGCTTTACGCTGTCAGCTATTAATAATTCAACCTCATGCGGTTCAGACACTTCAAAAAGAATATAATCAAATCACATGAAGGAGAACATAAAGGCCTGATTAATAATTAATGCAGGTGTCCTAGATTTTGTTGCTTTAAAAACACAAGAATGACCATCTCTGAGGAGATCAAAATAAATACATTTGTATATAAGTTCCACATATTTCCATAAATGACAAAACACAAAAGTTGCACATTAATATAACAAAAGTATATCACCATTAACCACACATTTTCACAGTAGGAAGACCCATTGATGGACAGACTGTTCGTGTTCATCACCGCCCTGATTCCATCTGTTGCACATTTGCAGAATCCGTTCCTGGTGTGTTTTGATAACCTGCCAAGCACTTCCTGTTTAGCAATTCTTAATAATGATCACAATAGGCCTGCAAGTCATCATTTAATGATTTAAATGAAATAATCCATTTCTGTCCATGTGTTAGTCTTTTACATTTGATGGATAGGTGAGAATCAAACCATGTGCCATGACAGCTAAATGCTTCACAACTAATTTAAATGCCCCTTTTTACAAGATGTAATATAAGTCTGAGTGGGAATGTGTATGAAGTTTCAGTTCAAAATACCCCACAGGTCATGTTGTAAATGGCCATTGGAAGGTGGAGCATGTATCTTTAAATGCAAATGAGCTTCTGCTCCCGCCCCTTTTTCCAGAAGAAAAACACTAACAAATCTGTTTGGTTTTGATGATCATCTCTATCGCGCTCACTCTCAAGTGATATTGCAGTTCTCCATCGCCATGAGAGTTTATGATCTCCATGTGTTTTAAAGTAATATCAGTCTAAACACCTGATATATGGTTTTCTGAGCACACACACACACAGCCCCAAAGCATGCACACAGAAAGCTGTGTAAGACCGGGCACCCCGTGAGTATCAAACTAAGTTCTCTTTTACTTCTTATTGGGCTTAAACTGTTAAACAAACACAAGGTCATGTCAAACACACACACACACTTCACATAAACACAGTCGGTTATGTCTGTGAATGTAAAGAAATGGCATGTGTGAATTAGATATGTGTATTAAAGTGGCAGCAGTATAATATACAGTACCTACTGCTACATCAGCTGTTAATAAGAATCAAACAACATCATTCACTGCTCTCGACTGAATAACTTTAGTCGCTTTATTAAGAACACATTTCTTACTTGAATGCTGCTGTTAAATGCTCTTGTGAGGGGATTATCATGGTACTCTGTGTACAGCTCTTTGAGGGCGGGGTCTATGCTAGTAGGGCGGGGTCTATGTTAATAGGGCGGCAGCACTGCATAAAATCTGTGAACGCTTATTCTAAGGCATTGCTTATGATTTATGGGGATTAAAAAACACAGTGAGGGGATTTTTACCATTATAGGCTGGCTGTGTAAACAGACTGCTGACACACATTTATGTTCAATCACCATGTAAATGTACATATTGGATGATAGGTCCTGTTGTGTTCTTTGTTGAACTTTTAATTACCATAAAGGCACACACACAGGATTTAGCATGTTCAGCTTTTCTTAACTAGTGCATTTAGCCTGCCCAGTTGTAACACACATTTATGTTTAAACATGATGTGAATTTTTCATAAAAAGTGCCCTTCAAACTTTGTAACATTTGTATCTAGACCATGCTACCGCCAAATCGAATGGGACTTATTATCAAAAATTTGAGTGAAAAGTATTCTTTGCTAGTTTAGCCTTACGCAGCTCTCATGTTCACGTCCAGCTCCACATTGTTTAAATATCAAATGCATTTGCGCATCTGTTCCTCTATGGGCGGTTTGAACCAGGTGTGTTCAGGAGCATTGTTGGACAGTTGCTATTGTGAGGAACTGAAAACGGCTGACCACTGACCAACACAAACCTGCTCTAAAGTCAATAGCACAATAATTCTGTGTTATTTAAAATGTGTGTTATTAATATGGGCCTTTAGCCGGTGCAAAATACACATAGACTGATTATTACACACACAGGAATGCACAGCAGCACACACATTTTAAATATTAAAAATAAAAGGTTCCTCTCTGGAGAAGCGTTCAGGGCTATCAGGGCAGTCATGTCAACATTGTTTTTTCCAAACTGTAGGCGGACCGCGAGAGCAAAAGTAGCCAAGTGCGGCTTTAATGTCGTCATCAGTGACTAGTTGACATCAACTCGACTTTCATCACATAAATGTCGACTTAAAAACATTCGAAGTCGTTCAATCCCTAATGTGGATTCAACGTGTGCCAGATGTGGGCCGGATCTGGGCCGACACTATTTGCTGTCTGGGAACATCCTCCTCTTCATTTTACAAGATTTAAAACATGCAGCCCAGTGACTGAAAATTATTTTTAAAAGAAACCCAACCAGAAGTTACTAGAGTAATATTTCATCACAAGAGAGCACCCCCATTAACTGAAGCTTCATTAAATGCACGTGACAATGCAGTTCGGGTTCAATAGCGCTCAAAGAACTGATTTGATCTTGCCCTTCAGATGACTGGGCAGCCACACAGAGAGATGCAGAGTGCCAATGCTAAAGAGATGACCTAGATGCTAAAAAAAGCAAAGGTGCACGTTGACTGTCAGTCTGAATTTTATGCTCAGTTAGATAGTGCTTTGAGACTTGATGCTGATTTGTAGGGCTTTGCAATGCCATGAAAGTTTTAGTCCATTATGTTAATAGCGAGTTACAAATGTACCTCAGGCAATGCAGTTAATTGCCATCATGACAATTTTAACATTAGCATCCCTTGGGCTAATTTAACTTCTTATGCTTTGGCTTATTGAGCTAATGCAGCTGAGGAGCGCAGACAATAAATGCTTTAAATCATGGGTTTTTAGTAGAAACTTCTCAGTTTATTGGTGTGGGAAACAGATTTAGTAGAAGCAGGAAAGTTGAACGCGTACATTTAGCGACTGGTAGAATAGAAGCTTTTGTCGTTTTTTAATTTGCAATGCACAAACCGCTGCAACTGTGTTCCTCACTCATTTGCAATGGAGATTGTGCATGTCTCTTTGAAAGGCCTTAGCTCACTTCATCCTTGTCACAGAATTGGCTCCAGTAACCAGGGCTCCCTCCCGCAGCACATGTTTTCACGATGCCAAGAAAATTAAATCAACTTGCAGTGTATATTCAAAGCATATCAGAGGTGTCGGGTTATAAAAGCTGCTATTCGACTGGACATGTATTTGGTCTGTAATGCAGTACCACAGTTAACTGCCAGAGGCCACGGCAATTTTAGAAGCTGAATCAAATTTACATACATATGTGATAAGTAACTAAAGCTAAAACATATGTGTTCATAAAAACTTAAATATTGTAATTCACTCCAAAATCTTCTACCTTCCCATTCAATTGACTGCACTTTCCAGCTGAAATGAACACAAAACACCAGCAACATGTTCATTTTTAAACAAATTATGATTACAGGCACTATCAATTTACTGTTCCTTACAATATTAAGAACACGAAACACTTTTATCATGAGTGCATGATTAGAAAACCAATAGATTGTGATATTTGCATAACATAACCAGCTCTATATTTGTTTTTTGTTTTTGATGTAGTAAACTTGCTCAGTAGCTTAATTGATACAGCAATATACTTATGATCTGAAGCGTTTGAGTACAAGTCCCATTAAACCACTAGCCGAATGTCTTGTTAGCTAAACGCTCTTCACAGGTGTTGAGTCATCTTCTCAGGTATTGGGTCATCTCTGCACAGGTGTTGAATCATCTCTTCACAGGTGTTCAGTGATCTCTTACAGGTGTTGGGTCATCTCTGCACAGGTGTTGAATCATCTCTTCACAGGTGTTCGGTGATCTCTTACAGGTGTTGAGTCATCTATTCACATGTGTTGGGTCATCTCTTTACAGGTGTTGGGTCTTTTTTCACAGGTGCTGTGTCATCTCTTCACAGGTGTTGGGTCATCTCTTCACAGGTGTTGGGTCTTTTTTTTACAGGTGTTGTCATCTCTTCACAGATGTTGGCTCATCTATTCACAGGTGTTGAATCATCTCTTCACAGGTGTTGGGTCATCTATTCACAGGTGTTGGGTCATCTATTCACGGGTGTTGAATCATCTCTTCACAGGTTTTGAATCATCTCTTCACAGGTCAGGTGAATCATCTCTGCACAGGTGTAGGGTCATCTTTTTACAGGTGTTGGGTCATCTCTTCAGAGGTATTGGCTCATCTCTTCACAGGTGTTGAATCATCTCTGCACAGGTGTTGGGTCATCTCTTCACAGGTGTTGAATCATCTCTTCACAGGTGTTGAATCATCTCTGCACAGGTGTTGGGTCATCTCTTCACAGGTGTTGAATCATCTCTTTACAGGTGTTGGGTCATCTCTTCACAGGTGTTGATTCATCTCTTTACAGGTGTTGGGTCATCTCTTCACAGGTGTTGAATCATCTCTGCACAGGTGTTGAATCATCTCTGCACAGGTGTTGGGTCATCTCTTCACAGGTGTTGAATCATCTCTTCACAGGTGTTGGGTCATCTCTTCACAGGTGTTGAATAATCTCTTTACATGTGTTGGGTCATCTCTGCACAGGTGTTGGATCATCTCTTCACAGGTTTTGGATCTTTTTTCACAGGTGTTGTGTCATCTCTTCACATGTGTTGGGTCATCTATTTACTGGTGTTGGGTCATATCTTCAAAGGTGTTAGGTCATATCTTAACAGGTGTTGTGTCTTTTTTAACAGGTGTTGTGTCATCTCTTCACATATCTTGGGTCATCTATTCAAAGGTGTTGGGTCATCTCTTCACAGGTGTTGGGTCTTTTTTTACTTGTGTTGTGTCATCTCTTCACATGTCTTGGGTCATCTATTCAAAGGTGTTGGGTCATCTCTTCACAGGTGTTGGGTCTTTTTTTACTTGTGTTGTGTCATCTCTTCACCAGTGTTGGGTCATGTATTCACATATGTAAATACAATTCAGATGGCCCAACACGGAATATGGCCCAGATGGCCAAACACGGGTCATCTCATCACAAGTATTGGGTCATCTCTTCACAGGTGTTGGGTCATCTTTTGACAGGTGTTAGGTCATCTTTTCATAGGTGTTGGGTCATCTCTTCACAGGTTTTGAATCATCTCTTAACAGGTGTTGGGTCATCTCTTCACATGTTTTGAATCATCTCTTCACAGGTGTTGGGTCATCTCTTCACAGGTTTTGAATCATCTCTTCACAGGTTTTGGGTCATCTCTTCACAGGTTTTGGGTCATCTCTTCACAGGTTTTTGGGTCTTTTTTTTTACAGGTCTTTGAATCATCTCTTCACAGGTGTTGGGTCAACTCTTCACACATTTTGGGTCATCTCTTCACAGGTTTTGAATCATCTCTTCACAGGTGTTGGGTCATCTCTTCACAGGTTTTGGGTCATCTCTTCACAGGTTTTTGGGTCTTTTTTCACAGGTCTTTGAATCATCTCTTCACAGGTGTTGGGTCATCTCTTCACAGGTTTTGAATCATCTCTTCACAGGTGTTGGGTCATCTCTTCACAGGTTTTGGGTCATCTCTTCACAGGTTTTTGGGTCTTTTTTCACAGGTCTTTGAATCATCTCTTCACAGGTGTTGGGTCAACTCTTCACACATTTTGGGTCATCTCTTCACAGGTTTTGGGTCATCTCTTCACAGATGTTGGGTCATTTCTTCACAGGTGTTAGGTCATTTCTTCACAGGTGTTGAATCATCTGTTCACAGGTGTTGTGTCATCTCTTCACAGGTTTTGGGTCTTTTTTCACAGGTTTTTTAATAATCTCTCCACAGGTGTTGGGTCCTCTCTTCACAGGTGTTGGGTTATCTCTGCACGGGTGTTGAGTCATCTCTTCACAGGTGTTGAGTCGTCGCTTCACAGGTGTTGAGTCATCGCTTCACAGGTGTTGGGTCATCGCTTCACAGTTGTCGGGTCTTTTTTAACAGGTGTTTTGTCATCTCTTCACTGGTGTTGGGTCATCTATTGACAGTTATTCTGTCATCTCTTCACAGGTGTTCGGTCATCTCTTCACAAGTATTGGGTCATCTCTTCACAAGAGTTGTGTCATCTCTTCACAAGTATTGGGTCATCTTTTCACAGGAGTTGGATCACCTCTTCACAGGTGTTGGGTTATCTGAAGTGTTCATAAAAGGCTGGATTCAAACTGGTGCTGTTAAGGACAGACCATTATTCTTAAGTGTTACTGGGTTTTTTCTTGATAGTTTCAGCCTGACTCAGTTATCATTTCCATGTCTAGCTTCACGTTATTTAAATAGCAAATCCACTGACGCCATCTGTTCTTCCATAGGAGTCTGGTCTGAACCAGGTGTGTACAGAAGCATTGTTGGAGCATTGCTATTGTGAGGAACAGAAAACAACTTGCGCCATTGACCAGCACAAACCTGCTCTAAAGTCAATAGCTCCGTATTCTTGTGTTATATAAATGGAACGTACAACACATTTACACTCTGCTTATTACACACAATCATTTTCAAATATTCAAAATAAAAGATTCTTTCTACTGCAAGCACAACTGGCTCTTGACCAGAGCGACTGGAGCACCACCTGTCCGTGGGAAAACGATGTGGCCTGAAGCGTCTGTGACGGCGGGATTACCGCATCGTTTTCCCTTCGTGAGCGCCGCGCGAGAGGCAACCTCGAGCGGGGGAAGGGTGTTCTTAGAAGTCCTGTCGCAGCTAGATCGCCCTTCTGCACAGAAGCCTGCTGGTGAGGGCGTCTCCTCTGTTGCCAAGCTCCCGGAGGAGGAGCTCTAAAGACGATGCTCTCTTTCTGCACCTGACAGTGCGAGGAGCTGGCTGAAAGCTGAGGCTGCCCACTAGTGGCAGCCATTCCAGTTTTTGGCCGACAAGGTAGGAACTGTCGGAAGGCCGCGGATTGCTTTTTCGCCTCCTGAAACCTGTCGACGACCGAATTAACGGCGTCGCCGAAAACTGATAGTTATAGTTACACACAACTTGTTCCAAAAAGTAACTGAGTTAGTAACTGAATTACTCTATAATAAAAGTAACTCGTTACCAGGGAAAGTAACTATTTGCGTTACTGTAAAAAAAAAAAAAAGTTGCTATAAGTCATATAATTTTGATTTTTTTTAACCAGTCAGTTGAAATGAGTAGCACAAACAGGTGTTTATAACTTTTTTAAATGTTCAAATATGTCAAATGTATTAATGTTAAATACTAAAATGTTAAATGAATGAAATGGACACTAAATAGAATAAATTATTATTATAAAATAGTGTACACTAATCTACACTATTTTAATGTTACTGTGGGACTATGTGAGAGACACCTATCAAATTCAATACATTATAGTAAATATCAGTAATATAGTGGAACAATAAAACAAAATAGATTGTTTAGAACTGCAATATTTATTGCACAGACCCAAACTGGCCATCAAATAAATTTTAAAATAAATGATGCTCTTTAAGAAAAGTCTACCAAAAATAGAAAATAATAATAATAAAAAATATATTAGCCTAATTTACATTGACTCTTTGTAGTGCACATTAAAATTCTAAAACTGTCACACAACTGGTAGACACACTGAAGCCTGCTTGAAGTATTTTCTTCCTCACAAAAGTAAACAGTTTAACAATAAGTGCTCTCAAGTCTTGTTTGTATGGCGGGCTTACTCACTTTCTCACGAGAAAAACCTAGTTTTGGTTGCTTTAATGTCGTGGTTCTGTCTAATCCAAGTTGTGGTTTGTGCCTATAAGGCTAATTTTGACCTTCATGACGACTGTGAGGGGGTTGAATTTTTAAATAACTCATTCGTTTACGTTTTATATAAAGCCTTAAAGTTCTGCATAATTTAGGGCGTGGTTACAGGTGGATAGCCATTTACCTGCCGTCTATAGTCATTGCGTCACCTAAGCTCCGCCCACATCCAGCCTTTTTGCCCATATTCTGTTATCAGGGAGTGACACGCGATGACTCGCTCGCAAGATGGCAACGCCCAGCTCGCCCCTACTATAAGCTTCAGAACGGCTTTTCCGAATACTATGGGTGACATCACGGAACCTACGTCCATATTTTTTTGCAGTCTATGGTCTAATCATTTGATAGCGGAGCTCACGTCAATTGTGTTCATCGACGTGGAGAGATTCTTCCTGGGCATAAGTTGCACATTATGAACATTCTTACCTTTCACCTCAACGAGGGAAAAGTAGCGCTTATACTTCCAGTTTGTAAAAGCTACCTTTGAAGTCATTGGACATGATGTCGCTCTGACTCCTGATCGCTGGTCGCATGCGTGTGTCACACACACACACACACAGCTGCCGGTCCGCTGACAGAGCGTGCCTGTTTGGATGAAAACCGCTTCAGTGAGCTCAATAGTAACGCCGCATTTTATTCTCAGTAACGGTAACGCCGTTGTAACGGGGGAAACAGTAATTCGTTTGATTACTCGTCACTCGTTTATCTATAATGCCGTTATTCCCATCACTGCTTATAATAAATGATATGTATATAAATTAGGTTAATTATATAATTTCAAAATGTTCACATTCTCTATAAACTTAACAAATAAAAACTATACATTAAAGAACTACATACTATAAACTAATAAAAATGGCGATTTGACGTTTAGATGTTTAGGAGTCTGATCTAAATGTACCTGATGCCTTTCTTCACATTTGTTTCTCACATTACTCCAGGCAAATTGTCTCCGGGCCTCGGCAGCCCACTAACTTAGAGAAGTTCAGGAGAGCGATAGGAGTTAGCGAACATGCTGACCAGCACTTTCTGCACTGTCAGAACCAATCATTGTCTGTGCAGTTAATGGAGAACACAAAACCTGTTTAAAAGCTACATTTACCACTTGGCTGATTCCATTACATTGTGTAATTTCCAGGTGTCACATTTCCCCTCCACATGTCTGTCTCAATGCTCCCCCAAGCAGCCCCTGATTAGTTAGACTCTACTGACTTCCCAAATCCGCCTGAACCTCAGCGGGAGAAACCCACCAGCAATCCTGGAGAGCGGATGAAAAGCCTTGTTTTCTCTCACATCTACTGCTGTTTGATCTATATTTCTTGATGCATGAGTGGGAAAACAGAGCCTTTGCCAATGGAACTGGTCACACAAAGCCTCAAACAATTTCTGTTGATGTACATTTTTCTGTAATTGGAATGTAGATTAATTACTAGAAAGAATAGTTGGCAAGAAAAATTGCAAAAGAGATCTTATTAATGGATAAATTGTTCCTTCCAGAAAACTGTGTTATTAAACTGAGATCAAATTGTGACTTGTGAATCTTAAATTCTCTTAAAGGTCTCTCGAGATAGAGATC